>NC_136904.1:1172083-1200686 GCF_949606895.1 Notothenia rossii | reverse complement strand
GTATTCTATTAGTCCCCAAAAACATTTAAATGTAAATCAATAAGGGGTCGATGTCTGTCTTATTAGAAATTCAGACATTTTTCAGAAAAGACAGAATTTGAGATTTTACGAACAATTTCACGTGTGTTTCCTGCAGACGTCCAGCAGCTGGTGGTGGTTAAGGAAGAGGTTCCCCCTGAGCAGCAGGAGTGGAGCTCCAGTCTGGACCATGAGGACCCAGAGCTCCCCCACACATTAAAGAGGAACAGGAGGAACTCTGGATCAGCCATGAGGGAGAGCAGCTTCAAGGGCTGGAGGAGGCTGATATCACCAAGTCCACATTCACTCCTGTCCCTGTGAAGAGTGAAGATGATAAAGAGAAACCTCAGCCCTCTCAGCTTCATCAAAGACAAACTGAACACCTGGAAACAGAAGCTGATGGAGAGGACTGTGGAGGACCAGAACCAGCCAGGAACTCAGATCCAGAGAGACATTTACAACCAGAGACTGAGGACAACCCTGGAGACTCTTCTGAACCTGACACTGAAGACAGTGCTGATTGGAAGGAGACCAGAGAACCAGGTTCAAACTCTCAGAAAAATAAACAAGACCCTGTCAGTGATTCAAGACGTAGTGCAGGAGAGAAACCATTCAGCTGCTCCGTCTGTAAGAAATCATATGCAACGAGAGGACCTTTCCATCGACACATGAGAATCCACACAGGAGAAAAAACGTTCGGCTGCTCAGTCTGTAAGAAAGTTTTTGCATGGAAAGGACCTTTACATCGACACATGAGAATCCACACAGGAGAGAAACCATTCAGCTGCTCAGTCTGTAAGAAATATTTTGCACAGAGGACACATGTAAAGGCCCACATGAGAATCCACACAGGAGAGAAACCTTTCAGCTGCTCAGTCTGTAAGAAAGCTTTTGCCCTGAAATCACCTTTACAACGCCACATGAGAAATCATACAGGAGAGAAACCATACAGCTGCAATGTTTGTGAAAAAAGATTCACACAGAGCTATCATGTCATAATCCATAAGTGTGTTGGTCGTCAGTCCTCGCAGCTTCATCAAACTGAGGAGAACAGAGAGGCAGAGCCTCCAGCCAGCAGCTCAGCTGAACACATGGAAACAGAAGCTGATGGAGAGGACTGTGGAGGACCAGAACCAGCCAGGACCTCAGATCCAGAGAGACATTTACAACCAGAGATTAAGGATAACCCTGGAGACTCTTCTGAACTTTTGACTAAAGACAGTGATTATTGGAAAGAGATGAGACAACTAAGTTCAATCTCTCCGAAAAATAAACAAGAACCTGACAGTGATTCAAGACGTATTGCAGGAGAGAAAACATTCAGCTGCTCACTCTGTAATAAAGCTTTTGCACGGAGCGGAAATTTAAAGGAACACATTAGAAACCACACAGGAGAGAAACCATTCAGCTGCTCACTCTGTAATAAAGCTTTTGCACAGAATGGAAATTTAAAGAAACACATGAGAATCCACACAGGAGAAAAACCATTCAGCTGCTCAGTTTGCAAGAAATATTTTGCACAGAGAGCAGATTTAAAGAGACATGTTAGAATCCACACAGGAGAGAAACCATTCAGCTGCTCAGTCTGTGTTAAATCTTTTGCACAGAGAGCAGATTTAAAAAGACACATGAGAAACCACACAGGAGAGAAACCATTCAGTTGCAGTGTTTGTTACAAAAGATTCACCTGGAGTCGTTCGGTCAAAAGACATAAGTGTGTTGGTCGTCAGTCCTCACAGCTTCATCAAACTCAGACTGAGGAGAACAGAGAGGCAAAGCCTCCAGCCAGCAGCTCAGCTGAACACATGGAAACAGAAGCTGATGGAGAGGACTGTGGAGGATCAGAACCAGCCAGGAACTCAGATCCAGAGAGACATTTACAACCAGAGACTGAGGACAACCCTGGATACTCTTGTTGAGGTCTCCATAATAGTTTGAATAATAATTTTAAAAAAAAGTGAATCATCATCAAATATAATCCTGTATAACCCACAATGAAAATGCATTATATTTCAAGTTGTTCTATAATCACAGTACATCAACTCAACAAAATACAAGTGTTTAGTTAAGTTGAGTTTTAAGCCTATTATGGTTTATGGGTTTCACTGGTTAGCAGAGGGGAGACAGTTGTCTTCACTCACAGCTGGTCGAGCACAGGAGGGGGCCCCTAGCTCAAGGGAAAAGTACTGGAGCCCCAAAATGTGTTTTAGCATAGGAGAATATGTCTGGACATGTCCAGCCCTGCACACTAGAGACCATACCCTTTTTTCACAAATATGGGTATGAAGGTTTGTCTGTTTTTTTGTGTCCCTGTGTGAGCATAAAAACGCCACCTCAGAGAGTGAAAGCGAGGGAGCGGGGTTTTTCCCCTCTCTCCCTGTTAAGCGCTCTCCTTGGTAGGTTCTCTCAAACTTGGTAAGGTCACAACTGTAGAGGGCAGTTGAAGTTATCTTTTCATGTCACAACTGAAGAGGGCCAGTTGAAGTTAGAATTTTATGTAAGAAATGTAAAACTGTGAATTGTGGTTTCATATTAGAAAAGGACCACAGCATGATATATTTTGCATGATTGTCATGTAACGAGAGAAGGTAACAACCCCGTACAAGTGTTGACCATTTTTCTTCAAATAAACTGATCCCACCTTTTGGACTGGGCTAACCAACTTAAAAGAAATCTGCGCTTTCCTCTCCTGATTAAGATAAGATTTCACAACTGCCACACTCACACTTAGGTAGGGCCACACCTCATTACTGATACCAAAATCCTTCGGGATCGCTTAAAAATATTCAGCGTGTCGTCTTAATTGAAACAGCAGTTAATTGAACCTGGTTCTTCAGGAGTTAATGGAGGTGAGACCTTGCTGACCTAGGTGGATCTGAGCCAAGCAGTAAACTTACATGGGCTCAATAGCTTCTGTTTGGTAAATTAGTAGGTCTGAGTAATTTGGCGGAATAAGTTAACAGGCCTCCCGACTCCAACACTCTTCTGAACCTGAGACTGAAGACAGTGATTATTGTTAGGTTTAAACTATTTTGGTAAGTCCCAGTAAGTCGTATATAATGCTTTAACTTGACTGTTTGTGATAAAAACGGTTTGGTTCAAGTAAAGAGAGGACTGTGGAGGACCAGAACCGGCAACATTTACAACCAGAGACCGAGGAGGTTTCCATATCGGGTTATATAATTAAAACAAAAGTTAATATAATGAAATATAATTTTGTAGAATGCACAATGTAAAATGTATGATATGTCACATAGCTCTATACTTAGATACTAAATGTACACGGTTTGGTAAACTGTCATGAAAGAGTCTAAGGTCTGATATAGTTTATCACTAAAGGTGTCATTATTCAGCAGAGGGAAGACACCCTTACTCTCACAGCAGGAGGCCCCTGACTCAATGGGATATGAATTTACATAAATAGAGTACCAAACTACTTTTAGAAACCTTATACCCTACTCTTTGACATATCTCCTTACATATAATTTCCCAAAACACAATTACAGTTTTTGTTCAGTTGCTAACAAACTAAAATCTCACACGAAGCAAAATGATTTAATCTCACCCTCAAAGAGCAAAACAGCTCAAATCTCCCAAACTCTAAACACATGTTCAGCTCTGCACCAAATTTGCAATTCAACTTGGCACTTTGCAAAACACTGCACACGGTTCTCTAAGTAAGACTGATAAGTAATCTAATATATTCACTTGTTTGCCATTTCAACAAATACACATGCCAAATGACCATGAACACTAAACTGCTTTATAGTTGACTGAGCAATCAGGATGTAAACACTAGAAAAAGGCTTCATGTAAGAACTTTTTACAACAACAATGGATATATGCAGGGGTGCACTTAACTTTCTTAGTTGGTTACTCAAATGAGTACCAGGAGACAATAGGGGTGTAACAGTTCACATAATTCACGGTTTGGTACGTACCTCGGTTTGGGGGTCACGGTTCGGTACGGGTTCGGTACAACAAGAAAAAGCAAAAACAAGTCCCAATTGCATAATTCCAGGTTTGTTGTTTATTTATTTTTTAACAGTAGTGCAAGTTTCAGTATAAAAATAAGGAACTCTAACATTTTGAAGAATTAACTTTATTACACAGTGAAAAAAAACCCCAATAACAGCACCACACACACTCAGATGGCCATATTATCTATAATGGCTGATGTGAAATAAAAAGATTCAATAAGCTGTAAAACTAAAAAGAATGTCTTAAAAATATTACAAAATATATAATAAGATAGTGTTTCAATCACAATCAATACAAGCCGCGTCCTCGAGGCAGTATAGCCGTTGAAAAACATATGCCAATAGCTTCCGTTATTTCTGTAGGTCTCTCGGCTTTCATGTCTATTGGCTTATTAAAAACAGCGGGGAGAAGCTGTTGAACTGCTGTTGTCTTTTGCCGGGCTTCGGTGATTTGGAAATCTGTGTGATGCCTTCTGATATGATTTAGCATGTTTGGCGTGTGTTGCCATTAGCATACCGCACCGCTGTCGAACAACGCCGACACACCGTCATCGTCCATCATTCTCTCTCTGTGTTCCTGAGGAAGTGTGTGTGAGCAGCTGATCCATCGTCTGTGTGTCTGGATGAACCTCTGACTGTGTGCTCTTTCTTCTGAAGCCTTTAGCTCGGACTCTAGAAGCTAGCTTAGCATGCTAGCTGGTAACACGCTAGCAACACAGAGTGAGAGAAACAGGAAGTGGTGATTTAGTAAACATGAGTGTTGTGCTGCTCTCGTTGGTGAAGCAGCGACTCACTGCGGCTGCTGAAGACATCTTTGTTCTGTTTGAAAGAACGATAGCAGAGTACGAGGAGGAACTGTCTCGTTCAAAACAGGAGAACGAGAGACACCGGAAACTACTGGACGCTGTTTTACAGCCTCAGCTTCACCCCTCGATTCCACTGGGTCCGTCTACGTCGTGTCACGGCGCCGCGGTTTTGGTCCGGCCTCCTCCTGCGTCATACCCTACTGGGGCGCGTTTCAAAAGCGGAGCATCTTGCCTGCCGGCTCACAGTTTTTGCTGATTTGGGCAGATTTCCTGGACAAGCTACTTTGTGCAGACAAAGTTAATAATAATTGTAATATTCCACTTATAAACGACATAAATCAAAGATGTGTTGCTTTATTTTAGTGGTAAAATTTTTTATTCATCATCATAATTATTCTATATATAATTTACACAATGCTCATGCTAGCTGCCAAAGCATGTGAAAAAACGAGAAGCATGGCTGCAAGTGCAGTGATGTTTTGGGGCTGTCGCTGGGCAACACAGACTTTCAACTCCCTCCAAAGATTTTCTATGGGGTTGAGATCTGGAGACTGGCTAGGCCACTCCAGGACCTTGAAATGCTTCTTACGAAGCCACTCCTTCGTTGCCCGGGCGGTGTGTTTGGGATCATTGTCATGCTGAAAGACCCAGCCACGTTTCATCTTCAATGCCCTTGCTGATGGAAGGAGGTTTTCACTCTAAATCTCACGATACATGGCCCCATTCATTCTTTCCTTTACACTGATCAGTGGTCCTGGTCCCTTTGAAGAACAACAGCCCCAAAGCATGATGTCCCCCCCCCCATGTTTCACAGTAGGTGTTCTTTGGATGCAACTCAGCATTCTTTCTCCTCCAAACACGTCTAGTTGAGTTTTTACCAAAAAGTTATATTTTGGTTTCATCTGACCATATGACATTCTCCCAATCCTCTTCTGGATCATCTAAATGCTCTCTAGCAAACTTCAGACGGGCCTGGACATGTACTGGCTTAAGCATGGGGACACGTCTGGCACTGCAGGATTTGAGTCCCTGGCGGCGTAGTGTGTTACTGATGGTAGCCTTTGTTACTTTGGTCCTAAAAATCAGACAATGTGATTTTCTGGATTTTTCTCATTTTGTCTCTCATAGTTGAGGTATACCTAGGATGAACATTACAGGCCTCTCATCTTTTTAAGTGGGAGAACTTGCACAATTGGTGGCTGACTAAATACTTTTCCCCCCCACTGTATATATATCAAGCTGTGCATCTGAACGCGTCTTCAGCACTTCTGGAAACATCTGCAGTCCTAGGCATTCGAGACTGACAGTATAGTTAGGCCTTGGTAGGCCAGGCTCAGCCGGGTTTGACACGGCACGCTTAAACCGTGCTACGTGCTGCAGTGGAAATGCGCCATTAGAAACCAATTTTCTGGCCAAAAATCTTAACAAGGCAAAGGAACTGAATAAAAAATGAAAAATAGCATGCCAGGTTTGGCAAGTTTTAGTCTGAGTAGTGACATAATGAAGCCAGTTATATTGCTAAACAGTAGGGCTTTTAATGTTCTATTTTTTGTCTGAGACCTCATTGTGTTTAATATACAAATCTATTTTGACGAAAAAGTTGTTTGAGATGATGCTTAATTTGAGTTAATACTGATTATTGTCATTTATTTTATTGATTGTTTTCATTGTTTAAAAGTTTGTGTTATGACTGGGAAAACAATTCTGGTGTTAGAATGAATTATCTGCACAATAATTACATTTAGGACCGTTTCCCTTTTTTAAGAAAAGTATCGAAAAACCCAATTCTTGACTTAGTATCGGTATCGAAACCAAAATGTTGGTATCGTGACAACACTACACACTGTAACAATAAGGTACTATCAACATCAGACCACTCTCTGCTTTCAGCCACACGTTCAAATAGGGAGAAAAGGGTATCTGGATCTCGTTCACTAAACTGAGGAACAACCCGCAGATTACTGGCATCGTCAAACGGAGTATTCGCTCTACCAGAGAAACCAAAGGCACGGCTAGCACCTCCAGCAGTTCAATTCAACCTCCGCTCCTCTAACTTAGGCCTTTTAATTTCTACCTCTCCCCTCGTTTTTTCCACTGCCAGTTTCTCAATTTCTGTCTGCAACAGCAACAACTGCTTTATCTGCTCAAAAGTCAGGCCTGCATCGCGGCAGCCAGACACATCAACACTATCCCTTCTAGGATCCACAGTATACATTTTATTTTCAAACAGCCCCAAATCCGTCAGAATGAAAGTCAGGATGAAAAAAAAGCAAGGATTTCAACAAAAAAAATACTTTAACGAAAAGTCAAAATTTGTAGGTTTTCTGTAAAGGCCAGATTGTACAGATTTATAAAAAATGCAGCATTTGGGGAAAAAGTCAGGATTTTGAGAAAATTATTCAGAATTTTGTGGTTTAAAAAACAAGTCAAAATTCAGAAGTCATCTGAAAAGGCCAGCATTTAGACATTTTCTGAAGAATTCATCATTTTAGAAGAATTCAAAATTTACAGAAAAAAGCAAGAATTTTGGGGAAAAGTCAGAATTTTGAGAAAAAAGATTCTATGTATTGTCAAGAGGAAGATGAGGCACACAAACCCAACAATGCAGACGAGCTGAAGGCCGCTAGTGAAGCAACCTGGGCTTCCATCACACCTCAGCAGTGCCACAGACTGATAGTGTCCATGCCACGCCGCATTGATGCAGTTATTCATGCTAAAGGAGGTCCAACCAAGTACTGACAGCAGGAACATTAACATACTTTTCAGAAGGACAGCACTTCTATATTAGGACATCTCTTTTGTATTGGTCTTATGTATTATTAAAATGTTCCGAGATGCTATTCCAATTTATTGAGATGCACCTGTATGAGTCCAAGTACAGGTTTAGCAAGGCGGTGAGAGATGCTAAACTACTAGTCTGAGAAACTCCAACACCAGTTCTCAGCTAACAACTCTGCAGACAGGTCACAAACTGTTGACGCTCCCATCTTAGGGTAGGAATACCGTGAACATAGTTTACAACATGACAAAAGAGTAAATACACACAAACTGTCAGCGTGTATTCCACCGGAAGTTACACCTTTATTTCGCATGTCCATTTTATCATGGCAATACAGGAAGTGACTTTTAGTATAAGAGTATAAAATAAACAGATTTATATCGAATGATTCAACGTGAACGGCCGATGCCTTGCTAACCGGCAGTGTTACTACATTTTAGATCAGCTACAGTACTGACACTCTCCAGGGCATTTGGGAAAAAAGGTGTAATTGAAAGACTATTGAGCCAAAAGCAATACAAAGTGTGCGGGACATAGAAAAACAATAGGCAAGCATGTAAAATAAGGCGTGGACAATTCTGATACTCTAGAGTTTCTCTGAATATGTATTTCCTGTTTCCTGCAGACGTCCAGCTGGTGGTTGAAGAAGAGGTTCCCCCTGAGCAGCAGGAATGGAGCTCCAGTCTGGACCAGGAGGACCCAGAGCCCCCCCCACACATTAAAGAGGAACAGGAGGAACTCTGGAGCAGTCAGGAGGGAGAGCAGCTTCAAGGGCTGGAGGAGGCTGATATCACCAAGTCCAGATTCACTCCTGTCCCTGTGAAGAGTGAAGATGATGAAGAGAAACCTCAGTCTTCTCAGCTTCATCAAAGACAAACTGAATACCTGGAAACAGAAGCTGATGGAGAGGACTGTGGAGGACCAGAACCAGCCAGGAACTCAGATCCAGAGAGACATTTACAACCAGAGACTGAGGACAACCCTGGAGACTCTTCTGAACCTGAGACTGGAGACTCTTCTGAACCTGACACTGAAGACAGGGCTGATTGGAAGGAGACCAGAGAACCAGATTCAAACTCTCAGAGAAATAAACAATACCCTGTCAGTGATTCAAGACGTAGTACAGGAGAGAAAAAATGTGGCTGCTCAGTCTGTAAGAAAACCTTTAAGCACAGAAGAAGTTTAAAGAGACACATGAGAATCCACACCGGAGAGAAACCATTCAGCTGTTCAGTCTGTAAGAAATATTTTACACAGAGAGGACATTTTAAGGACCACATGAGAATCCACACAGGAGAGAAACCATTCAGCTGCTCAGTCTGTGAGAAAACATTTGCATGGAAAGGATACTTAAATCTGCACATGAGAATCCACACAGGAGTGAAACCCTTCATCTGCTCAATTTGTAAGAAATCTTTTGCAGTGAGAGGAAGTTTAAAGGACCATATTAGAATCCATACAGGAGAGAAACCATATAGCTGCAGTACTTGTGACAAAAGATTCACCTGGAGTAGTCAGGTCAAAATCCATAAGTGTGTTGGTCGTCAGTCCTCACAGCTTCATCAAACTCAGACTGAGGAGAACAGAGAGGCAGAGCCTCCAGCCAGCAGCTCGGCTGAACACATGGAAACAGAAGCTGATGGAGAGGACTGTGGAGGACAAGAACCAGCCAGGAACTCAGATCCAGAGAGAAATTTACAACCAGAGACTGAGGACAACCCTGGAGACTCTTCTGAACCTGAGACTGAAGACAGTGAAGACGATGATTTTTGGAAACAGAGCAGTGAACGCCTGTCAGATTTATGCTCTTTGAAACATGCATTTTCCCAAAGTGGTGAAACCTTTAACAGCAATCACCAGGGAGAGGAATTGTTTACGGAAGGTGGAAATCAAAACCAGCATATGCCTAACCAGGAGGTCCCAAAGCCCCCCCCACACATTAAAGAGGAACAGGAGGAACTCTGGAGCAGTCAGGAGGGAGAGCAGCTTCAATGGCTGGAGGAGGCTGATAACAACAAGTCCACATTCACTCCTGTCTCTGTGAAGAGTGAAGATGATGAAGAGAAACCTCAGTTCTCTCAGCTTCATCAAAGACAAACTGAACACCTGGAAACAGAAGCTGATGGAGAGGACTGTGGAGGACCAGAACCAGCCAGGAGCTCAGATCCAGAGAGACATTTACAACCAGAGACTGAGGACAACCCTGGAGACTCTTCTGAACCTGAGACTGAAGACAGTGGAGATTGGACGGAGACCAGAGAACATGGTTCAAACTCTCAGATAAATAAACAAGACCTTGTCAGTGATTCAAGACGTAGTGCAGGAGAGAGACCATTCATCTGCTCAGTTTGTAAGAAATCTTTTAAACGGAGAGGACATTTAAAGAGACACATGATAATCCACACAGGAGATAAACCATTCAGCTGGAGTGTTTGTGACAAAAGATTCACCCAAAGTCATCAGGTCAAAAGCCATAAGTGTGCAGAAAAGAAAACATTTGGCTGCTCTTTGTGTGAGAAAAGATTAGGGACCAAGTCAAATCTTAATAAACACATGAGAATCCACACAGGAGAGAAACCATTCAGCTGCTCAGTCTGTAAGAAATCTTTTGCCCAGAGAGGACATTTAAAGAAACACATGAGAATCCATACAGGAGAGAAACCATTCAGCTGCTCGGTCTGTAAGAAATATTTTGCACAGAGAGGACATTTAAAGTGCCATATGAGAATCCATACAGGAGAGAAACCATTCAGCTGCTCAATTTGTAAGAAATCTTTTTCAGAAAGAGGATATTTAAACAGACACATGAGAGTCCACACAGGAGAGAAACCATACAGCTGCAGTGTTTGTGACAAAATATTCAGCTGGAGTCATCAGGTCGAAGTCCATAAGTGTGTTGGTCATCAGTCGTCAGAGCTTCATCAAACTCAAACTGAGGAGAACAGAGACGCAGAGCCCCCAACCAGCAGCTCAGCTGAACACATGGAAACAGAAGCTGATGGAGAGGACTGTGGATGACCAGAACCAGCCAGGAACTCAGATCCACAGAGACATTTACAACCAGAGACTGAGGACAATCCTGGAGACTCGTCTAGAAACTGAGGACAGTGATTATTGTTAAGTTTAAACTCCTTAGGCTTGTCTGAGACGAGCTGCGGCTCGCCTCGAAAGTAGACGAGAATAGCCGATCGCAGCCGGGGGAGGTCTCAAAAAGCTCTCCTGAAGTCGGACAGCTCGGAGTCGGCTTCTTCTTTTTCTTCTTCTCTCGGTTTTGTGGCAGATTGCAAACAACTTTAAGGTGCATACCGCCACCTCCGGAGTCGGCTTGACTCGATTTGCATTTATAAAGAATGCACACATGTGTTTAATCGTTAATGTCAGATATGTACTAAGTAAATACATTTGTTCCTGCTCAAGATTAGATTCAACTTTATTGTTATTGCTCATATTACAGGTACTGAGACAACAAAATGCAGTTTAGCTTCCAACCAGGAGTGCAACAAGCAGTAAAGTGAAAAGTAATGTACACAATCTACAGAATAAAATATAGAATTAATTGAATGATGAATAAACATTGAGGGGTATGAATACACTAGATACACACAGCAGCCTGAGAGCAGTATGAACAGTGTGTATGAATACAATAGATATACAAAGCAGCCTGTGAGCAGTATGAACAGTGTGTATGAATACACTAGATACACACAGCAGCCTGTGAGCAGTATGAACAGTGTGTATGAATATGCCAGGACAGAGGTCTTCAACAGGGGGTCCGCGACCCCCAGGGGGTCCGCGGAGGTACTGCAGGGGGGTCGCGAAATCTTTGGTTGATTAGACAAAAAAAAAATTTCTTTAAAAAAATAATGTCTTTAAATGCACATTAACATGAATCCAACATATTGTAGCGAATGGAGAAATCGAGGCAGAAGACGTTATCTTCTGCTCCACAACCTTTCTCCGCCAGATCGTCAAGTATCAGCCGTATCTCGCGTCTCCCCTCCGGTACACAGTACCGTAGTGTGGAGTTGCATTAGGTAACGCGAGATACGGCTGATACTTGCCCATTAGTTTCTGTTATGGATCAGTATAAACAGTCCTGCCAGTAACGTTACTATATTATCAATACTACTTTAGTTATAGCCTGATATATGATAGCTAACTTCACAATGTTGTGATGTGACGTTAGCTAACATTCTGTAGCTAACGCTGGTCACTCACCAAGACAGCTGCCCAGTTCTCCACTGGTTCTCCTCACACCACAGCTCCATTTCTCTCCCATGGCCGTTATTTCTTCTAATCCTTGGCTGCTCCTGGTCTCTTGGACGCCTAGCAGGCTCATAATTATAATCATATGCATTTGAATATATATTTTCAACCTCTTCTGTGTCAAAACTGGCATTGTGATCCATGTTTATTCATACGTTAGACCGGCCGCTCTCCCCAATGTTACGTCACACGCGGGAGGTCACGTGCGGAGGCTTTTTTATCCGGAAGTGAAAATGTCTTACCAATACGACGCCAGATGTCACTGTAGTGTATATTTCTGTATATCTTTTTGAAAATCTAGTGTATTCATCATTTTCCTACACATTTATTCACTGGTGTCTCTAACCTGCAAGTTGCTCTTTAAAGTTGAACTTGAATCTGTGAATTATTTGAATAGCTCTGTGTTGTGTTCAAGATGTATGTCTATAAATGGCAGTGGCACGGCCACCCTGTACCTTGCACATGTTTAAAATAAAAACATGAATATATTAACCTGTGTATTATTTGAATAGCTTAGTATTGAATGTACAATAACAGAGTAGCTATGTTTATACACGGCACTAGGCCCCGTTTAATATAAAACACAATTGTATGCCATACATATAGTAGGGGGGTCCCTGCTCCAGCTCTCCATCAGTTTGGGGGTCCCTGGCCTGAAAAACGTTGAAGACCCCTGTGCTAGGATATATAAAGTTTGAAAATGGTAAGCAGTGCAAGTATAGTATAAAATATATAGATATTAAATTCATGATGATAAACTTTGTGGAACAATGATGAAAATGTGAATGGAAGTGGCGACGTAAAACTGACACAAAACAACAACTTTTGCTGAGCCAATTGGAGAGTTTCATCAGCAGCACGTGGTAAAAACCACCAATGAGCGCTCAGCTGGAGATCCCAGCGAGTCGTTTCCCATCAAGCATTTCGCTTCCTCAGCTCGTGGAGAGGAACTGCGCCACCTCGACGCGCCTCGCTCTCAAGTCTGCGGGCGTCTTTGTCCCGCAAGATTTCAACGTCTCATGTACGCGAGCCTCCAGAGCAAGTCGGACAAAATTACTAACCATCATGCAACGCACTAGCAAGACGTTGATCGCAATTGGGCAGGTCTGCGCAGGTCTCGCTTGTCTCAAACAAGCCTTTTGCGTAAGTCCCTGTAAGTGATATATAATGGTATACCTGCTCTTAGTGTGATAAGACATTTTTGAAAGTCATCAAAGTCAAATCTGCATGTGCAATCAAAAATATGACAATTAATTAGTTACATTCATACATGATTTCATATAAACTCCATCTATATCAACAGAAGTCGACAATATGTTTAATGTTTTTCTCATAATGATCTGCTGATTTATACTATAACCACTGACTGTTGATATACGACTTTATTATTAATAATAATAATAATAATAATGGACTTCCGGTATGAGCGCAAGCGAGTAAGCCGCGCTTAACCCTGCTCCGCTACAATCCTTTAGAATTCCTGAATAAAACTACAGAACTGTTCCCAAAAAGTGTGGGCAACTTTTGGTATCGAAGAAGCGATGCCAAATCTTGGAAAGTCAAACAGAGAAAGGGGGAAAACACAGACGCAAGCGAAGTTAACTAACTCCGGGGCACAAAGCATGGACATACTTGTCAACCCTCCCGATTTTTGCGGGAGACTCCCGATTTCATTGCCCTCTCCCGGTTTCCTCCCGGGGTCATATTTCTCCCGCATTTCTCCCGATTTCTGACAAAATCAGATTTACACACGACTGTTTCCATTCTGACTTTAATACAGCCACACCATTGTTTGGTTTCCATGGTAACACGTCTCTTTAGTAGCACGCGCAACTCAAAGTCTGAGAGGGTGAGGCAGATAGTCACAGAAAACAGAACAAGAATCGACAACTACTCTACTCTCTGCTCACTCCTTTCCTCTAAAATACAGGTCCAGCTCACACATCAAGGACGGTGCTACAGGCCGCAAGGCAGTGTACTTACAACTACAATAAGCATGTTTATGTTAATCTAACAGCTCTGGCGATCCACTAGCACCCCCCCCCCCCCCCCCCACGCCCAATTTAGCCTTTTGAAATGCTCCCGATTTCTGAGGTCTCAAGGTTGGCAAGTATGAGCATGGGGCACAGAGCTAGCCAAGAGGCTAACACCGAGCTCACCGGGGCTAAAGAAGAAATACTGACAGCAATAGGCAGCATAAAGTCGGAGTTTTCAAAAAGACTGGAAGAGATTCTGACTGCTGTTGAGGAAACTAGGAAGGATCTGACTGACTGTACTGAAAGAATAACACAAGCAGAGGTACGTTTATCAACGGTAGAGAATGAGCACGCTGAATTAATTACAAGAGACAGTTAAAACACTGATGAAAAAAAACACGTTCTGGAAGATGAAGTCGTTGACATGGAAACAAGGTTGGGGCTAAATAACCTGAGGGTGGTGAACAGGGCCGGACTGGGACAATAAGTCAGGCCGGGAATTATACACCCAGCCAGGCCACTACCAGTTTTCTTTTGTGCCATTTTCCTGGATTTATTTGTCAATATTTACAGCGTTCCTGCCCATACTACCCCAGAATAAACATATGGACATGGGTTACTATATAAAAAAAATGTGCAAAGCTATTTAGGAACCTATCCATGTGAACATCATTTAAGTGGAGGTGGACCTCAAATCCTCTAGGGGGTCCGGGGGCATGCTTTTTTGTTGAAATGTTGGACTTAAATGCATCAATCTGGTGCACTTTGAGGGGAAATAAAGAGAGAGACTACACCCATATGAAACAGAACTGTATACATTTAAATAATCATACAATCATAAGAACATGGCCATAACCAATAACATACCATATCCAATATGAAAAAACATTGAAACTTGTTTATTTATTTGTTTTGGTTCATTTATAGTTGTGAGTGTGTCTGGGCTCCTGAACCAGCCTCACACATCTCCCCCCTCTCCCCCCAGCTCCTCTTTGAGGCAGCAGCAAAGACTAGTTTTAGCTCTCAACAAGTTTTAAAAGTGTATCTTACCTTTTTTCACCTAGTTAACTTTTTTTTTTATTATTCATACATATTTTACTAATCACTCCCCCTTCAAAAGGAAATAACCAAACCGTTTGAGACCCACAGAGAACTTAGACTAAGTTAACTATCTATATATTCAGAGTCCTTTACCTCACCTGAGCTGAGGTTATCAGTCTCTCAGTCTGACAGGAAAGGACTCTCCTCCACCTGACAGCTCATTATATCCGTTAGCGCCGCTAGCTAGCAACAGATGTTAACAACAACAATACACGTAACCGGTGCGCGCGCTCTCTCTCTTGCTCTCTCGCGCCACACATACACTCCCGAGCTTGAATGACACGAGACCAATCAAGGGCATTAGTATGATCTGTATGAAAGTGGCCATGTCGGCAGGCCACATCATGTAGACAGCCAGTCACCCTCTGTGAGGCAGAGTCAGACCCACATTTGCGCAGCGTTGCGTTCACAAGACATACATTAAGATAAAAAATTCCTCAGGCCACTTAACAGGCTAGGCCATCGGGAAACCTCCCGGTCCTCCCAATGGCCAGTCCTGGTGGTGCTGAGGGCCCGGACACTTGCTCATTTCTGGAGGGCTGGATACCGGAGGCGTTGGACTTGGGTAGCCTGCGGTGCCCGATAGTGATAGAAAGAGTGCGTGGGGCCGAGGAGAGACAGCGATACTCCACCGAGAACTTTGATAATGAGATTTCTGAACTATAAGGACAAAGTCACAGTGATGAAGGCAGCTAAGGCAACTCCATGTCCTGTCCCATTGGGGGTCCCACCGACTACTCTTCTGCAGGGGGTCCTACCAACCCTATGTCCTGTTCCGTTAGATACCCCGCCGACTAGTCTTCTGCCGGGGGTCCTGCCAACTCTATTTCCTGTGCCGTTGGAGACCCCACAGACTACTCTTCTGCCAGGGGTCCTGCCAACTCCATGTCCTGTCCCGTTGGGGGTCCCGCCGCCGACTCTTCTGCCGGGGGTCCTGCCAACATCGTGTCCTGTCCTGTTTCGGGTCCCATCGACACCAGCCCTTGCTCCGTCTTGGGTCCCACTGACACCAGCCCAGGTTCCGTCCAGGGTCTCGTCTACGCCTGACCCGCCAGAGGTTCCACCAGCTCCTGCCCGTCCTTGTGCCCGGCCTCCTCAGTTCCCCTGCGGCCTTCGCTCTCGAGCTCAGTCTCCTGAGTTCCCCAGCCGAGGACTCCACCATGAACTCTGCCTTGCCCCCGGGCCGTCCACCCGAGACACCCATAATGGACTGTGCCTTGCCTCTGGGTTATCGTCCCGGACCTCCTCCACCCACCCGTTTGGATATTTTGGAATTTTTTTTGGACGTCTGGAATCCGTCCCTTGAGGGGGGGGTTCTGTCACGATTCTTATGTCATGTCAGGGTTTTAGTTTGGTGTGTCTGGTAATGGGTTTTTACTGTTCTGTTCTCCCTGTCATGTTTTCCTCCTTGTATCTTGTCTGGTCCTTCTTCCTGTGTTTTCCTCCCTGTCGTTAGTTTCCCTGGTGTGTCTAATTGTCTGATTGTGTTCACCTGTACCCCTTGTGTGTCTCCTGTGCTCATCATCACCAGCCCCGCCCCTGATTGTTTTCCCCTGTGTCTTGTTGTCATGTGTTTCAATTCCCCTGTCTCCCAGTGTTCAGTGTCAGTTCGTCTTGTCTCTTGCCATGGAAGGTCTATGCTCTCTTTGTGCTCTTGAAAAGTGTTGTTCCTCACTACGTGAGCGCTTTCATTTTGTTCTCAATTTTTGTCATCTCAACTTGAGATTCGATAGTGACCATTTTTTGTTCATCTTGCTGTTTTGGAAAAATAAAGTATCTTACCAATACTTTACCTCTGTCTCCCGGGCCGTGCAATTGGGTCCTACCTCCTAAGTGTCTGAGTTCCTAACATGCAGCCCAGCTATCACTACTGATTTGTAATCATCATTGAGCCATCATCTTCACGATCATTTAATGCATCATATGTTCGCCGAGTTGTCATGAAAGCACTAACAAATATGAGTATGCTGTAGTCAACTTCATTAAAACTTTATTAACGTGCCTAAACTCAGTAATTCACAAAAAATGTGTTTATTTTTAATGGAGCCTCGTCATCTCACCACGGGCAAACAATAATATTTACAGTGTTAATAGTTTACTGTATTATAAGTGTGTAATAGTACTGCTATAACAATAACACATTGAGTTCATTGTTGTGCAATGATAAAATTATACTGTTGTTTTTTTAAATAGTCTGAATGAAACTCTGAGGCTCTCAGGTTATCAGCTGATCAGCGAGGGCTGTGTGAGACTCTCTTTTTTTACACACCTAATGGCCAATCAGCCACAGCTCTCCCACCCTTCTTGTGATCTCCCACCCCCCTGTGATCTCTCTTCTCCAGCAGTAAAGTGTAACTGTAGGTTTGTGTTTGCATAATATGCTGTCGCAGTTCCTATCGTGCATTGCCGGGAAAGGGTCTGTGCCGGAAATATCAAACATTTAATAAAAGTGAAAAACAATGAACAAGACTTAACGCGTTATTATTAATTCATTATATTTATTCCGTTTGGATGTACGATTTTTGACTTTGTTTAGAGCAGTGATCTTCTCTTCCTCTGCAGCAGAGAGCTAAGCGCTGTCAGACCGGACCATGGCTGTAGAGGCAGAGGGGTGTCTCTAGTTCCCCCTCGACACATAGACTGATCCTTTTTGTTGTCCATGTCCCATTAGCTCAGAGCTTTCACGACTGCAAAGATTTTTAAACAAACATTGTTCACCACCCTCCACCCCCTGACAGCTGCCTTAAATCAATGCAGAGCTGTGACTCTCTTTGTTTCAAATCTAGTAATGGCCCATTGGAATGTGACAAAACTCTCCCATCCCCCCTCTGTTCTCCAGCAGTGGTCTGAAAGGGTCTCTGGAAATATCAAACATTTAATTAAAGTTTTAAAAACAGTGACGGGGTCCAAAATCAGAGGTGGAAGAAGTATTCCGATTATTTACCTGGGAAAAAATACGTATTAGAAGCAAATGTCCTGCATTCAAAATGGTCAATTGCCCAAGTGAAAAGTATTATCCTCTGAAAGTAAAATGAATCATTATGTTATTAGTATTAAATACATATAAGTATTTTTACAACTTATATTTAGAAATACTCCGTTGTACTTATTGATGCATACATGTGTTCATCCATGTGGCATCTGTTATAATGGGGTTAATCTGTATGATATTACTTACTCAAGAATTGTAGTGCCCTTGAGCAAGGCACCGGACAACCCCCTTTCCCCCTCACTCCCATTGCTCCCCGGGCGCTGTACAATAGCTGCCCACTGCTCCTAGTGCTAGACTCCTGGTACTAGGATGGGTTAAAAGCAGAGAACACATTTCACAGTGTGCTGTGTGCTCTGCATGTGTGACCATTAAAGAGGGTTTCATCCCTCCCAATATTATTGTTATATTATTATATTATTATTATTATATTATTAAAGCAAACTATTGTAAAAGTATGAGCATTGAAAAATAAAGAAGTCTAAACATTTACATTATTATTATGATTATTTAATATATATAGACTATATATTATTGAATTACAATTAAGATAATAAGATTAGATTTACTTTATTTGATCTAAAAAATAATCCTTATAGTAGCTAGCCTGTGAAAACCATAAGAGATAAGTGATTAAATGCTCTTCAGCAAACACAACTGCAGAGCTGCAAACAGACTGAAGTCCAGGAAACAAACTGGAGACCAAAGTTCACCCAGAGGTCTTTGTGTATTTGTGAATGAAGCGCCATCTCATGGTTAAATCCTGAAATTGAAAAAATGGGGAAATCCGGCAACGCCCTCTCAGGAAATAGCAGGAGGGCTTTAAAATCCCAGCCACTGGTAAATGCTGGGTTTTTGGTTGGAATCCGCAAGAGAGTGTGTTCTCTCTTTATTAGAGAGTGTGTTCTCTCTTTATTATAGAGAGTGTGTTCTCTCTTTATTATAGAGAGTGTGTTCTCTCTTTATTAGAGAGAGTGTGTTCTCTCTTTATTAGAGAGAGTGTGTTCTCTCTTTATTATAGAGTGTGTTCTCTCTTTATTACAGAGAGAGAGTGTTCTCTCTTTATTAGAGAGAGTGTGTTCTCTCTTTATTAGAGAGAGAACACACTCTCTCTTTATTAGAGAGTGTGTTCTCTCTTTATTAGAGAGTGTGTGTTCTCTCTTTATTAGAGAGAGTGTGTTCTCTCTTTATTAGAGAGAGTGTGTTCTCTCTTTATTAGAGAGAGAACACACTCTCTCTTTATTAGAGAGAGTGTGTTCTCTCTTTATTAGAGAGAGAGTTCTCTCTTTATTAGAGAGAGAGTGTTCTCTCTTTATTAGAGAGAGAGTTCTCTCTTTATTATAGAGAGTGTGTTCTCTCTTTATTATAGAGAGAGTGTGTTCTCTCTTTATTAGAGAGAGAGTTCTCTCTTTATTATAGAGAGTGTGTTCTCTCTTTATTAGAGAGTGTGTTCTCTCTTTATTAGAGAGAGAGTTCTCTCTTTATTAGAGAGAGTGTGTTCTCTCTTTATTAGAGAGTGTGTTCTCTCTTTATTAGAGAGTGTGTTCTCTCTTTATTAGAGAGTGTGTTCTCTCTTTATTAGAGTGTGTTCTCTCTTTATTAGAGAGAGAGTGTTCTCTCTTTATTAGAGAGAGAGTGTTCTCTCTTTATTAGAGAGAGTGTGTTATCTCTTTATTAGAGAGAGAGTGTTCTCTCTTTATTATAGAGTGTGTTCTCTCTTTATTAGAGAGAGTGTGTTCTCTCTTTATTACAGAGAGAGAGTGTGTTCTCTCTTTATTAGAGAGAGAGTGTTCTCTCTTTATTAGAGAGTGTGTTCTCTCTTTATTAGAGTGTGTTCTCTCTTTATTAGAGAGAGAGTGTTCTCTCTTTATTAGAGAGAGTGTGTTATCTCTTTATTAGAGAGTGTGTTCTCTCTTTATTAGAGAGAGAGTGTTCTCTCTTTATTATAGAGTGTGTTCTCTCTTTATTAGAGAGAGTGTGTTCTCTCTTTATTACAGAGAGAGAGTGTGTTCTCTCTTTATTAGAGAGAGAGTGTTCTCTCTTTATTATAGAGTGTGTTCTCTCTTTATTACAGAGAGAGAGTGTGTTCTCTCTTTATTACAGAGAGAGTGTGTTCTCTCTTTATTAGAGAGTGTGTTCTCTCTTTATTACAGAGAGAGTGTGTTCTCTCTTTATTAGAGAGTGTGTTCTCTCTGTAGGGAATATAAAAACAATGTATATAAAATATGTTATGCTATCATACAATCAAAGACACATTTTTGGACACATTAAGACCTACTTACAGTACCAGTCAAAAGTTTGGACACACCTTCTCATTCAATATTTTTTGTTTATTTAAAATGTGTTCTACTTTGTAGATTAATACTGAAGACATCAAAACTATGAAAGAACACAAATGGAATTATCTAGCTATCAAAAAAGTGTTAAAAAAATCCAGAATATTATTTTTATTTTAGATTCTTCAAAATAGCCCCCAGTTGCCTTGATGACAGCTTTGCTCACTCTGGGCTTCTCTCAGTCAGCTTCATGAGGACGTCTCCTGGAATGGTTTTCTATTAACACGTGGGCCTCGTCTAGAGTCCATTTGTGGAATGACTTTTAATGTGTTTGAGAGCATCAGTTGTGTTTTGCAGAGGTAGGGTTAGTGCACAGTGGAGAGCCCTATCTGAATACTGTTGTAATCCATATTATGGCAAGAACCACTCAACTCAGTGAAGAGAAGCGACCGTCCATCCTCACTTTAAGAAATGAAGGCCAGTCGATCTGGAACATTTCAAGAACTTTGAATGTATCCTCAAGTTCAGTCGCAAAAACCATCGGACGCTATGATGGAACTGGCTCTCCTGAGGACCCCCCCGGGAGAGGAAGAGACACCTCTGCTCAGAGGATCAATACTTAAGAGTTACCTCTACTCAGAGGATCAATACATCAGAGTTACCTCTACTCAGAGGATCAATACATCAGAGTTACCTCTACTCAGAGGATCAATACATCAGAGTGACCTCTACTCAGAGGATCATCAGAGTTACCTCTACTCAGAGGATCAATACATCAGAGTTACCTCTGATCAGAGGATCAATACATCAGAGTTACCTCTACTCAGAGGATCAATACATCAGAGTTACCTCTACTCAGAGGATCATCAGAGTTACCTCTGATCAGAGGATCATCAGAGTTACCTCTGATCAGAGCATCATCAGAGTTACCTCTACTCAGAGCATCATCAGAGTTACCTCTGATCAGAGGATCATCAGAGTTACCTCTACTCAGAGGATCATCAGAGTTACCTCTACTCAGAGGATCATCAGAGTTACCTCTACTCAGAGGATCATCAGAGTTACCTCTACTCAGAGGATCATCAGAGTCACCTCTACTCAGAGGATCATCAGAGTTACCTCTACTCAGAGGATCATCAGAGTTACCTCTACTCAGAGGATCATCAGAGTTACCTCTACTCAGAGGATCATCAGAGTTACCTCTGATCAGAGGATCATCCGAGTTACCTCTGATCAGAGCATCATCAGAGTTACCTCTACTCAGAGCATCATCAGAGTTACCTCTACTCAGAGGATCATCAGAGTTACCTCTACTCAGAGCATCATCAGAGTTACCTCTGATCAGAGGATCATCAGAGTTACCTCTACTCAGAGGATCATCAGAGTTACCTCTACTCAGAGGATCATCAGAGTTACCTCTGATCAGAGGATCATCAGAGTTACCTCTACTCAGAGGATCATCAGAGTTACCTCTACTCAGAGGATCATCAGAGTTACCTCTACTCAGAGCATCATCAGAGTTACCTCTGATCAGAGGATCATCAGAGTTACCTCTACTCAGAGGATCATCAGAGTTACCTCTAGTCAGAGGATCATCAGAGTTACCTCTGATCAGAGGATCATCAGAGTTACCTCTACTCAGAGGATCATCAGAGTTACCTCTGATCAGAGGATCATCAGAGTTACCTCTACTCAGAGGATCATCCGAGTTACCTCTGATCAGAGGATCATCAGAGTTACCTCTACTCAGAGGATCATCCGAGTTACCTCTGATCAGAGGATCATCAGAGTTACCTCTACTCAGAGGATCATCAGAGTTACCTCTACCCAGAGGATCATCAGAGTTACCTCTGATCAGAGGATCATCCGAGTTACCTCTACTCAGAGGATCATCAGAGTTACCTCTGATCAGAGGATCATCAGAGTTACCTCTACTCAGAGGATCATCCGAGTTACCTCTACTCAGAGGATCATCAGAGTTACCTCTGATCAGAGGATCATCAGAGTTACCTCTACTCAGAGGATCATCAGAGTTACCTCTACTCAGAGGATCATCAGAGTTACCTCTGATCAGAGGATCATCAGAGTTACCTCTACTCAGAGCATCATCAGAGTTACCTCTACTCAGAGGATCATCAGAGTTACCTCTGATCAGAGGATCATCAGAGTTACCTCTACTCAGAGGATCATCAGAGTTACCTCTACTCAGAGCATCATCAGAGTTACCTCTGATCAGAGGATCATCAGAGTTACCTCTACTCAGAGGATCATCAGAGTTACCTCTGATCAGAGGATCATCAGAGTTACCTTTACTCAGAGGATCATCCGAGTTACCTCTACTCAGAGGATCATCAGAGTCTTTTGTCTTTTTGTTTGTACCTCTGTGTACTCTCATGTCCCGATTAACCCAGCTTCCCCCAAATCTCTTTTTTTGTGTCGATATCTACGCATGTGCCCCCAGGTCAAATCAATCAGGATACTTTTCAGAGGGGAAATGTACGTTGTTACAACAGAAAAGAGACAAAGGCAGCTTAATGTTACGTAGAAGCATGCATACAAAATTATTAAAGTAAAACAAAAAGAAATAATATAATAAAAGAAACAACAACAAAACGTCACACAATTTACAAAATACACGTCCTGTAACAGTTCTGAGGATTTAGTCTGATCGCTGCAGGAAGGAAGGACCTGCGGTACCTCTCCGTGAGACAACCCTTTTAATCCTTTGAAAAAATTTCTTGACTTCAGATTTAGTCCGTCAGATTTAAAAACAACGATGTTAGGGCTAACTTCTCCATTCAGAGCTAGTGAGGAGGAGGAGCCTCAGACTCATCCCTCCATTCAGAGCTAGTGAGGAGGAGGAGCCTCAGACTCATCCCTCCATTCAGAGCTAGTGAAGAGGAGGAGCCTCAGACTCATCCCTCCATTCAGAGCTAGTGAAGAGGAGGAGCCTCAGACTCATCCCTCCATTCAGAGCTAGTGAAGAGGAGGAGTCTCAGATTCATCCCTCCATTCAGAGCTAGTGAAGAGGAGGAGACTCAGACTCATCCCTCCATTCAGAGCTAGTGAAGAGGAGGAGCCTCAGATTCATCCCTCCATTCAGAGCTAGTGAAGAGGAGGAGCCTCAGATTCATCCCTCCATTCAGAGCTAGTGAGGAGGAGGAGCCTCAGACTCATCCCTCCATTCAGAGCTAGTGAAGAGGAGGAGCCTCAGACTCATCCCTCCATTCAGAGCTAGTGAAGAGGAGGAGCCTCAGACTCATCCCTCCATTCAGAGCTAGTGAAGAGGAGGAGCCTCAGACTCATCCCTCCATTCAGAGCTAGTGAAGATGAGGAGCCTCAGACTCATCCCTCCATTCAGAGCTAGTGAGGAGGAGGAGCCTCAGACTCATCCCTCCATTCAGAGCTAGTGAAGATGAGGAGCCTCAGACTCATCCCTCCATTCAGAGCTAGTGAGGATGAGGAGCCTCAGACTCATCCCTCCATTCAGAGCTAGTGAGGATGAAGAGCCTCAGATTCATCCCTCCATTCAGAGCTAGTGAAGAGGAGGAGCCTCAGATTCATCCCTCCATTCAGAGCTAGTGAAGAGGAGGAGCCTCATACTCATCCCTCCATTCAGAGCTAGTGAGGAGGAGGAGCCTCAGACTCATCCCTCCATTCAGAGCTAGTGAAGAGGAGGAGCCTCAGATTCATCCCTCCATTCAGAGCTAGTGAAGAGGAGGAACCTCATACTCATCCCTCCATTCAGAGCTAGTGAAGAGGAGGAGCCTCAGATTCATCCCTCCATTCAGAGCTAGTGAAGAGGAGGAGCCTCAGATTCATCCCTCCATTCAGAGCTAGTGAAGAGGAGGAGCCTCATACTCATCCCTCCATTCAGAGCTAGTGAAGATGAGGAGACTCAGACTCATCCCTCCATTCAGAGCTAGTGAGGAGGAGGAGCCTCAGACTCATCCCTCCATTCAGAGCTAGTGAGGAGGAGGAGCCTCAGACTCATCCCTCCATTCAGAGCTAGTGAAGAGGAGGAGCCTCAGACTCATCCCTCCATTCAGAGCTAGTGAAGAGGAGGAGCCTCAGACTCATCCCTCCATTCAGAGCTAGTGAAGAGGAGGAGTCTCAGATTCATCCCTCCATTCAGAGCTAGTGAAGAGGAGGAGACTCAGACTCATCCCTCCATTCAGAGCTAGTGAAGAGGAGGAGCCTCAGATTCATCCCTCCATTCAGAGCTAGTGAAGAGGAGGAGCCTCAGATTCATCCCTCCATTCAGAGCTAGTGAGGAGGAGGAGCCTCAGACTCATCCCTCCATTCAGAGCTAGTGAAGAGGAGGAGCCTCAGACTCATCCCTCCATTCAGAGCTAGTGAAGAGGAGGAGCCTCAGACTCATCCCTCCATTCAGAGCTAGTGAAGAGGAGGAGCCTCAGACTCATCCCTCCATTCAGAGCTAGTGAAGATGAGGAGCCTCAGACTCATCCCTCCATTCAGAGCTAGTGAGGAGGAGGAGCCTCAGACTCATCCCTCCATTCAGAGCTAGTGAAGATGAGGAGCCTCAGACTCATCCCTCCATTCAGAGCTAGTGAGGATGAGGAGCCTCAGACTCATCCCTCCATTCAGAGCTAGTGAGGATGAAGAGCCTCAGATTCATCCCTCCATTCAGAGCTAGTGAAGAGGAGGAGCCTCAGATTCATCCCTCCATTCAGAGCTAGTGAAGAGGAGGAGCCTCATACTCATCCCTCCATTCAGAGCTAGTGAGGAGGAGGAGCCTCAGACTCATCCCTCCATTCAGAGCTAGTGAAGAGGAGGAGCCTCAGATTCATCCCTCCATTCAGAGCTAGTGAAGAGGAGGAACCTCATACTCATCCCTCCATTCAGAGCTAGTGAAGATGAGGAGCCTCAGACTCATCCCTCCATTCAGAGCTAGTGAAGAGGAGGAGCCTCAGGTTCATCCCTCCATTCAGAGCTAGTGAGGAGGAGGAGCCTCAGACTCATCCCTCCATTCAGAGCTAGTGAAGAGGAGGAGCCTCAGACTCATCCCTCCATTCAGAGCTAGTGAAGATGAGGAGACTCGGACTCATCCCTCCATTCAGAGCTAGTGAAGAGGAGGAGCCTCAGACTCATCCCTCCATTCAGAGCTAGTGAAGAGGAGGAGCCTCAGACTCATCCCTCCATTCAGAGCTAGTGAAGATGAGGAGCCTCAGACTCATCCCTCCATTCAGAGCTAGTGAAGAGGAGGAGCCTCAGATTCATCCCTCCATTCAGACCTAGTGAAGAGGAGGAGCCTCATACTCATCCCTCCATTCAGAGCTAGTGAAGATGAGGAGCCTCAGATTCATCCCTCCATTCAGAGCTAGTGAAGAGGAGGAGCCTCAGATTCATCCCTCCATTCAGAGCTAGTGAGGAGGAGGAGCCTCAGACTCATCCCTCCATTCAGAGCTAGTGAAGAGGAGGAGCCTCATACTCATCCCTCCATTCAGAGCTAGTGAAGAGGAGGAGCCTCAGATTCATCCCTCCATTCAGAGCTAGTGAAGAGGAGGAGCCTCAGATTCATCCCTCCATTCAGAGCTAGTGAAGAGGAGGAGCCTCAGATTCATCCCTCCATTCAGAGCTAGTGAAGAGGAGGAGCCTCATACTCATCCCTCCATTCAGAGCTAGTGAAGATGAGGAGACTCAGACTCATCCCTCCATTCAGAGCTAGTGAAGAGGAGGAGCCTCAGACTCATCCCTCCATTCAGAGCTAGTGAAGATGAGGAGCCTCAGACTCATCCCTCCATTCAGAGCTAGTGAGGATGAGGAGCCTCATACTCATCCCTCCATTCAGAGCTAGTGAGGATGAGGAGCCTCATACTCATCCCTCCATTCAGAGCTAGTGAAGATGAGGAGACTCAGACTCATCCCTCCATTCAGAGCTAGTGAGGATGAGGAGCCTCAGACTCATCCCTCCATTCAGAGCTAGTGAGGAGGAGGATTCTCAGACTCATCCCTCCTTTCAGAGCTAGTGAGGATGAGGATTCTCAGACTCATCCCTCCATTCAGAGCTAGTGAAGATGAGGAGCCTCAGACTCATCCCTCCATTCAGAGCTAGTGAAGATGAGGAGCCTCAGACTCATCCCTCCATTCAGAGCTAGTGAGGATGAGGAGCCTCAGACTCATCCCTCCATTCAGAGCTAGTGAAGATGAGGAGCCTCAGACTCATCCCTCCATTCAGAGCTAGTGAAGATGAGGAGCCTCAGACTCATCCCTCCATTCAGAGCTAGTGAAGATGAGGAGCCTCAGACTCATCCCTCCATTCAGAGCTAGTGAGGATGAGGAGCCTCAGACTCATCCCTCCATTCAGAGCTAGTGAAGATGAGGAGCCTCAGACTCATCCCTCCATTCAGAGCTAGTGAAGAGGAGGAGCCTCAGACTCATCCCTCCATTCAGAGCTAGTGAAGATGAGGAGCCTCAGACTCATCCCTCCATTCAGAGCTAGTGAGGATGAGGAGCCTCAGATTCATCCCTCCATTCAGAGCTAGTGAAGAGGAGGAGCCTCAGACTCATCCCTCCATTCAGAGCTAGTGAAGAGGAGGAGCCTCAGACTCATCCCTCCATTCAGAGCTAGTGAGGATGAGGAGCCTCAGATTCATCCCTCCATTCAGAGCTAGTGAAGAGGAGGAGCCTCAGACTCATCCCTCCATTCAGAGCTAGTGAAGATGAGGAGCCTCAGACTCATCCCTCCATTCAGAGCTAGTGAAGATGAGGAGCCTCAGATTCATCCCTCCATTCAGAGCTAGTGAAGATGAGGAGCCTCAGACTCATCCCTCCATTCAGAGCTAGTGAAGATGAGGAGCCTCAGACTCATCCCTCCATTCAGAGCTAGTGAAGAGGAGGAGCCTCAGACTCATCCCTCCATTCAGAGCTAGTGAAGATGAGGAGCCTCAGACTCATCCCTCCATTCAGAGCTAGTGAAGAGGAGGAGCCTCAGACTCATCCCTCCATTCAGAGCTAGTGAAGATGAGGAGCCTCAGACTCATCCCTCCATTCAGAGCTAGTGAAGAGGAGGAGCCTCAGACTCATCCCTCCATTCAGAGCTAGTGAAGATGAGGAGCCTCAGACTCATCCCTCCATTCAGAGCTAGTGAAGATGAGGAGCCTCAGACTCATCCCTCCATTCAGAGCTAGTGAAGATGAGGAGCCTCAGGTTCATCCCTCCATTCAGAGCTAGTGAAGAGGAGGAGCCTCAGGTTCATCCCTCCATTCAGAGCTAGTGAAGATGAGGAGCCTCAGACTCATCCCTCCATTCAGAGCTAGTGAGGAGGAGGAGCCTCAGACTCATCCCTCCATTCAGAGCTAGTGAAGAGGAGGAGCCTCAGACTCATCCCTCCATTCAGAGCTAGTGAAGATGAGGAGACTCGGACTCATCCCTCCATTCAGAGCTAGTGAAGAGGAGGAGCCTCAGGTTCATCCCTCCATTCAGAGCTAGTGAGGAGGAGGAGCCTCAGACTCATCCCTCCATTCAGAGCTAGTGAAGAGGAGGAGCCTCAGACTCATCCCTCCATTCAGAGCTAGTGAAGATGAGGAGCCTCAGACTCATCCCTCCATTCAGAGCTAGTGAGGAGGAGGAGCCTCAGACTCATCCCTCCATTCAGAGCTAGTGAAGATGAGGAGCCTCAGACTCATCCCTCCATTCAGAGCTAGTGAAGAGGAGGAGCCTCAGACTCATCCCTCCATTCAGAGCTAGTGAAGATGAGGAGCCTCAGACTCATCCCTCCATTCAGAGCTAGTGAGGAGGAGGAGCCTCAGACTCATCCCTCCATTCAGAGCTAGTGAAGATGAGGAGCCTCAGACTCATCCCTCCATTCAGAGCTAGTGAAGAGGAGGAGCCTCATACTCATCCCTCCATTCAGAGCTAGAAGAGGAGGAGCCTCAGATTCATCCCTCCATTCAGAGCTAGTGAGGAGGAGGAGCCTCAGACTCATCCCTCCATTCAGAGCTAGTGAGGATGAGGAGCCTCATACTCATCCCTCCATTCAGAGCTAGTGAAGATGAGGAGCCTCAGACTCATCCCTCCTTTCAGAGCTAGTGAGGATGAGGATTCTCAGACTCATCCCTCCTTTCAGAGCTAGTGAAGATGAGGAGCCTCAGACTCATCCCTCCATTCAGAGCTAGTGAAGATGAGGAGACTCAGACTCATCCCTCCATTCAGAGCTAGTGAAGATGAGGAGCCTCAGACTCATCCCTCCATTCAGAGCTAGTGAAGATGAGGAGACTCAGACTCATCCCTCCATTCAGAGCTAGTGAAGATGAGGAGCCTCAGACTCATCCCTCCATTCAGAGCTAGTGAAGATGAGGAGCCTCAGACTCATCCCTCCATTCAGAGCTAGTGAAGATGAGGAGCCTCAGACTCATCCCTCCATTCAGAGCTAGTGAAGATGAGGAGCCT
>NC_136904.1:924583-1167083 GCF_949606895.1 Notothenia rossii | reverse complement strand
TTTTAAACTGTAACAAAATTAGAACCAGAATAATATATATATATAATATATATTATAAAAACATAAAGTGCATGTCTTTGTGTGTTTTGGTTTACATGATATGTCTCTCGTTGTAGGTGTTTGTGGCAGATTTTGATGCCTTGATGAAAGAGGGAGGGGGCTCCCATTTGAAACACTGTGGCTCAAGGTTTGCCATCTTCACAGTCATGATGGATGATAGAGTTCCATCAAGAGCCAAACTGTTTGGGGTTTTGGTTTTGTTCAGTCCCACCACAGAGAACACTCGTTCAGCATCAGCATTTGAATGTGGAAGTACCAACACCAACTTGGCAATACGAGAGAGCCTCCCAAATCTGCTCATACTGGTCACTGGTCCACGTATCTGGGTCTTCGGGCATGGCAATGTCCATGGACTGGTAGTCCAGAAACTCCTCGCTCAGTTTGTCATGCTCGTCAGGTCCGTTGTATGGGAGAAGTTCAGGAAACCTAAAAAGAACACAATGTGCACTGATCTGGTAAAGTAATGTAGCTGAAACGGGTTGTTTTTCAGATGTGGTCATTAAACTTTATAATCTATTAAGAAAATGTGAAGAAAATGTGCCAATAGTCTTTAGCCTGCTCTACTTATTAAGCATATTGAGATAACTTGTGTTATGATTTGGCACTATAGATAAATGTACTTGACTTGATACCCCAACTAACCTGTCGACGAAGTACAAGGCGTCTTCCACTCCACACTCTACCCTCTGCTGGACATCCAGAAACATGGCATGTTTTATCAGGGGCTCTCTCATGGGGAGTTTCTTCATGGCATACTCCACAGCCCTCACCAGAAAGGCCACTGCTGCCAGCTGGAACCTCTGCACTTGCTGCGGTGTAAGGTCTCCTGCATTAAGGAGCCTGTTGAGTGTAGCTCGAGTAGTGAAGCCGATCACCAGCTTTTCTCCTACGAGAGACACAATAAATCAACAACGTCACCTCATTAAGGTGCTATATGCGATTCTGGAGAAAGGTTGATGCAATATGTTCTCATTCCCAACACCAACATGTCAGTATGAGACCGGGAATAAGACGGGTGTTGAGTCACTTTAGCAATCATCAACAACCACAATAGCTAACTTGAAGGCACCCCTTTAAGTATCTTCATCACATCAGTGACACAAGGTGCAGTCACTCATTTGGGCTAAAAGGATAACATTAAAAAGTCCTGCGGACTTGTTTTCCTTGTGGTCCTATGTGTGTGATGAGATGAGATGACATTATCAAACTCATAACTTGTCTGCACAAGCAGCCCTCTAACAAACACAAACAGTATGATGTGAGTGAGATCAGTGAGTGGATAGTGTATGTGCATCTGCTGATGTGAAACTTGGAGGATTACCTGGCAGTTGGTTTGATGGGTCCTTATAGAGGATTTCATGCCATTCCTGGTGCTGCAGTGCTGCGGGCTTCAGAAACTTTGAGAGCAACTTGCGGATGAAACTCTGAAATTTGTGTTTCAGAAAAGATTTTCAAAATTACATTTAACCTAGAAGTAGAGTGCTAATGAAAAAAGGAACAAACATAGTACATTATTACTAGCATACTGTATCCCAACCTTCCCAATTTACCTCATCATGTAGAAGGAAGATGGAGGACTTCTCTCTCCGGAGGAGGAGGTTGAAGGTGGAGAAGACTGATAGAAGAGCAGGTACACCTCTGTCATTGGGTTAGAGAATGCTTCCAACCCCCGCGAGCAGAGACAGCCCTCTTGCTCGCTCCCGGGAGTGTCAGAGGTTTCCTGGCAGCTGTCAATCAAAGTCCAGTGGTTCCGCCCCAAAGTGTCAGAAACTTTTCACGCGCGCGCAGACAGACTCCTCGAGCGAGCAAGAGGGCTGTCTCTGCTCGCGGGGGTTTAATCTGTGCGCGAGGGTCATTTCATGCTCGTGTAAAAGCACATTTTCCACTCGTGAGTAGCTTGTTTTGCGCGCAAGAATATTGACCCAAATCTGACTCCATAGCAGCGACCTGCCACACTGCTCACCAGCAGCTTGTGTAACGCTCACGTAGTCAGACCCACCGTTGACTTCATAAAAATAAAAATAATGTGTTTGTAAAAATGAAGTGGTTACCTACCGTTTGACCTCCCGGTTCAGATGAAAATGTCAGTCACTGCATGAGGAGCTGAACCAGACGTTACACGTTTACTTCTCGATTTCTCCGCCATAAGTGTTGTTTTCTTCTTCTCTTGCTTTTGGCGGTAAGTGTTGTTCTCATAGAGTTAGGTTGTTATTCATAGGATAGAGACGCAATGACCCGCCCTAAGCTGCCTCTGATTGGTTTGTATACGTGGTGCCTTTCGTTGGGTTGGTTAGATTTAGCCTCGAGGGCTGATTGGTTATCACATATCTCTGTCAGCCAATCGGGGGCAGAATAGGGCGGGCTCACCCTGTCCCTGACTCGAACTACGGCAAGCCTCAAGCAACAAGTTATGGAAACATATCATTAAATTAAGAAATATTTATAAAGTAGTGAGAGGGGGAAAAAAGCGTGTGAAATGGCAAGTGTTGTATGACGCGTGTGAAGAGGTTAAATTGCTTGACTCTCACTCTCAAAGGGTGAGACTTGGCATCTTTGTACTCACTGTTCTCCTGACTGTTCTCCTCACTGTTCTCCTGACTGTTCTCCTGACTGTTCTCCTCTCTGTTCTCCTGACTGTTCTCCTCACTGTTCTCCTCACTGTTCTCCTCACTGTTCTCCTGACTGTTCTCCTCACTGTTCTCCTCTCTGTTCTCCTCTCTATTCTCTTCACTGTTCTCCTCACTGTTCTCCTCTCTGTTCTCCTCACTGTTCTCCTGACTGTTCTCCTCTCTGTTCTCCTCACTGTTCTCCTCTCTGTTCTCCTCTCTATTCTCTTCACTGTTCTCCTGACTGTTCTCCTCTCTGTTCTCCTCACTGTTCTCCTGACTGTTCTCCTCTCTGTTCTCCTCACTGTTCTCCTCACTGTTCTCCTCACTGTTCTCCTCACTGTTCTCCTCTCTATTCTCTTCACTGTTCTCCTGACTGTTCTCCTCACTGTTCTCCTGACTGTTCTCCTCACTGTTCTCCTCACTGTTCTCCTCACTGTTCTCCTCACTGTTCTCCTCTCTGTTCTCCTGACTGTTCTCCTCTCTGTTCTCCTCACTGTTCTCCTCACTGTTCTCCTCACTGTTCTCCTGACTGTTCTCCTCACTGTTCTCCTGACTGTTCTCCTCACTGTTCTCCTGACTGTTCTCCTCACTGTTCTCCTCACTGTTCTCCTCACTGTTCTCCTCTCTGTTCTCCTCTCTATTCTCTTCACTGTTCTCCTCACTGTTCTCCTGACTGTTCTCCTCACTGTTCTCCTCACTGTTCTCCTCACTGTTCTCCTCTCTGTTCTCCTCTCTATTCTCTTCACTGTTCTCCTCACTGTTCTCCTGACTGTTCTCCTGACTGTTCTCCTCTCTGTTCTCCTGACTGTTCTCCTCTCTGTTCTCCTCACTGTTCTCCTCTCTGTTCTCCTCTCTGTTCTCCTGACTGTTCTCCTCTCTGTTCTCCTCTCTGTTCTCCTGACTGTTCTCCTCACTGTTCTCCTCACTGTTCTCCTCTCTGTTCTCCTCACTGTTCTCCTCTCTGTTCTCCTGACTGTTCTCCTCACTGTTCTCCTCACTGTTCTCCTCACTGTTCTCCTCTCTGTTCTCCTGACTGTTCTCCTCTCTGTTCTCCTCACTGTTCTCCTGACTGTTCTCCTCACTGTTCTCCTGACTGTTCTCCTCACTGTTCTCCTCACTGTTCTCCTCACTGTTCTCCTCACTGTTCTCCTCACTGTTCTCCTCTCTGTTCTCCTGACTGTTCTCCTCACTGTTCTCCTCTCTGTTCTCCTCACTGTTCTCCTGACTGTTCTCCTCTCTGTTCTCCTCACTGTTCTCCTCTCTGTTCTCCTCTCTATTCTCTTCACTGTTCTCCTGACTGTTCTCCTCTCTGTTCTCCTCACTGTTCTCCTGACTGTTCTCCTCTCTGTTCTCCTCACTGTTCTCCTCACTGTTCTCCTCTCTATTCTCTTCACTGTTCTCCTGACTGTTCTCCTCACTGTTCTCCTGACTGTTCTCCTCACTGTTCTCCTCACTGTTCTCCTCACTGTTCTCCTCTCTGTTCTCCTCACTGTTCTCCTCACTGTTCTCCTCACTGTTCTCCTGACTGTTCTCCTCACTGTTCTCCTGACTGTTCTCCTCACTGTTCTCCTGACTGTTCTCCTCACTGTTCTCCTCACTGTTCTCCTCACTGTTCTCCTCTCTGTTCTCCTCTCTATTCTCTTCACTGTTCTCCTCACTGTTCTCCTGACTGTTCTCCTCACTGTTCTCCTCACTGTTCTCCTCACTTTTCTCCTCACTGTTCTCCTCTCTGTTCTCCTCTCTATTCTCTTCACTGTTCTCCTCACTGTTCTCCTGACTGTTCTCCTGACTGTTCTCCTCTCTGTTCTCCTGACTGTTCTCCTCTCTGTTCTCCTCACTGTTCTCCTCTCTGTTCTCCTCTCTGTTCTCCTGACTGTTCTCCTCTCTGTTCTCCTCACTGTTCTCCTCTCTGTTCTCCTGACTGTTCTCCTCACTGTTCTCCTCACTGTTCTCCTCTCTGTTCTCCTCACTGTTCTCCTCTCTGTTCTCCTGACTGTTCTCCTCACTGTTCTCCTCACTGTTCTCCTCTCTGTTCTCCTGACTGTTCTCCTCTCTGTTCTCCTCACTGTTCTCCTGACTGTTCTCCTCACTGTTCTCCTGACTGTTCTCCTCACTGTTCTCCTCTCTGTTCTCCTCTCTATTCTCTTCACTGTTCTCCTCACTGTTCTCCTGACTGTTCTCCTGACTGTTCTCCTCACTGTTCTCCTGACTGTTCTCCTCACTGTTCTCCTCACTGTTCTCCTCACTGTTCTCCTCTCTGTTCTCCTCTCTGTTCTCCTCTCTATTCTCTTCACTGTTCTCCTCACTGTTCTCCTGACTGTTCTCCTCACTGTTCTCCTCACTGTTCTCCTCACTGTTCTCCTCACTGTTCTCCTCTCTGTTCTCCTCTCTGTTCTCTTCACTGTTCTCCTCACTGTTCTCCTCACTGTTCTCTTCTCTGTTCTCCTCACTGTTCTCTTCTCTGTTCTCCTCACTGTTCTCCTCACTGTTCTCTTCACTGTTCTCCTCACTGTTCTCTTCTCTGTTCTCCTCACTGTTCTCTTCTCTGTTCTCCTCTCTGTTCTCTTCACTGTTCTCCTCTCTGTTCTCCTCACTGTTCTCTTCTCTGTTCTCCTCACTGTTCTCTTCTCTGTTCTCCTCACTGTTCTCCTCACTGTTCTCTTCTCTGTTCTCCTCACTGTCCTCCTCACTGTTCTCTTCTCTGTTCTCCTCACTGTTCTCCTCACTGTTCTCTTCTCTGTTCTCCTCACTGTCCTCCTCACTGTTCTCCTCACTGTTCTCCTCACTGTTCTCCTCACTGTTCTCTTCTCTGTTCTCCTCACTGTTCTCCTCACTGTTCTCTTCTCTGTTCTCCTCTCTGTTCTCTTCTCTGTTCTCTTCTCTGTTCTCCTCACTGTTCTCTTCTCTGTTCTCCTCACTGTTCTCCTCTCTGTTCTCCTCACTGTTCTCCTGACTGTTCTCCTGACTGTTCTCCTCACTGTTCTCCTCACTGTTCTCCTCTCTGTTCTCCTCACTGTTCTCCTGACTGTTCTCCTCACTGTTCTCCTGACTGTTCTCCTCACTGTTCTCCTCACTGTTCTCCTGACTGTTCTCCTCTCTGTTCTCCTCACTGTTCTCCTCACTGTTCTCCTCACTGTTCTCCTCACTGTTCTCTTCTCTGTTCTCCTCACTGTTCTCCTCACTGTTCTCCTCACTGTTCTCTTCTCTGTTCTCCTCACTGTTCTCCTCACTGTTCTCCTCACTGTTCTCCTCACTGTTCTCTTCTCTGTTCTCCTCACTGTTCTCCTCTCTGTTCTCCTCACTGTTCTCCTCACTGTTCTCCTCTCTGTTCTCCTGACTGTTCTCCTCTCTGTTCTCCTCTCTGTTCTCCTCTCTGTTCTCCTCACTGTTCTCCTCACTGTTCTCCTCTCTGTTCTCCTCTCTGTTCTCCTCACTGTTCTCTTCACTGTTCTCCTCACTGTTCTCCTGACTGTTCTCCTCACTGTTCTCCTCACTGTTCTCCTGACTGTTCTCCTCACTGTTCTCCCGACTGTTCTCCTCACTGTTCTCCCGACTGTTCTCCTCACTGTTCTCCTCACTGTTCTCCTCACTGTTCTCCCGACTGTTCTCCTCACTGTTCTCCCGACTGTTCTCCTCACTGTTCTCCCGACTGTTCTCCTCTCTGTTCTCCTCACTGTTCTCCTGACTGTTCTCCTCTCTGTTCTCCTGACTGTTCTCCTCTCTGTTCTCCTCACTGTTCTCCTCACTGTTCTCCTCACTGTTCTCCTGAGTGTTCTCCTGACTGTTCTCCTCACTGGTCTCCTCACTGTTCTCCTGACTGTTCTCCTGACTGTTCTCCGGACTGTTCTCCGGACTGTTCTCCTGACTGTTCTCCTCACTGTTCTCCTGACTGTTCTCCTGAGTGTTCTCCTGACTGTTCTCCTCACTGTTCTCCTCACTGTTCTCCTGACTGTTCTCCTCTCTGTTCTCCTCACTGTTCTCCTCTCTGTTCTCCTCACTGTTCTCCTCACTGTTATCCTCACTGTTTTCCTCACTGTTCTCCTCACTGTTCTCCTCACTGTTCTCCTCACTGTTCTCCTCTCTGTTCTCCTCACTGTTCTCCTCACTGTTCTCCTCTCTGTTCTCCTCACTGTTCTCCTGACTGTTCTCCTCACTGTTCTCCTCACTGTTCTCCTGACTGTTCTCCTCTCTGTTCTCCTCACTGTTCTCCTCTCTGTTCTCCTCACTGTTCTCCTCACTGTTATCCTCACTGTTTTCCTCACTGTTCTCCTCACTGTTCTCCTCACTGTTCTCCTGACTGTTCTCCTGACTGTTCTCCTCACTGTTCTCCTCACTGTTCTCCTGACTGTTCTCCTGACTGTTCTCCTCACTGTTCTCCTGAGTGTTCTCCTCTCTGTTCTCCTCTCTGTTCTCCTCACTGTTCTCCTCACTGTTCTCCTCTCTGTTCTCCTCACTGTTCTCCTCACTGTTCTCCTCTCTGTTCTCCTCACTGTTCTCCTGACTGTTCTCCTCACTGTTCTCCTCACTGTTATCCTCACTGTTCTCCTCACTGTTCTCCTCACTGTTCTCCTCACTGTTCTCCTGACTGTTCTCCTCTCTGTTCTCCTCACTGTTCTCCTCACTGTTTTCCTCACTGTTCTCCTCACTGTTCTCCTCACTGTTCTCCTGACTGTTCTCCTCTGTTCTCCTGACTGTTCTCCTGACTGTTCTCCTGACTGTTCTCCTCACTGTTCTCCTGACTGTTCTCCTCTCTGTTCTCCTCACTGTTCTCCTCTCTGTTCTCCTCTCTGTTCTCCTGACTGTTCTCCTCACTGTTCTCCTGACTGTTCTCCTGACTGTTCTCCTGACTGTTCTCCTCTCTGTTCTCCTGACTGTTCTCCTGACTGTTCTCCTGACTGTTCTCCTCACTGTTATCCTCACTGTTCTCCTCACTGTTCTCTTGAGTGTTCTCCTCTCTGTTCTCCTCACTGTTCTCCTCACTGTTCTCTTGAGTGTTCTCCTCTCTGTTCTCCTCTCTGTTCTCCTGACTGTTCTCCTGACTGTTCTCCTGACTGTTCTCCTCACTGTTCTCCTCACTGTTCTCCTGACTGTTCTCCTCTGTTCTCCTGACTGTTCTCCTGACTGTTCTCCTCTCTGTTCTCCTGACTGTTCTCCTGACTGTTCTCCTGACTGTTCTCCTCACTGTTCTCCTGACTGTTCTCCTCTCTGTTCTCCTGAGTGTTCTCCTGAGTGTTCTCCTGAGTGTTCTCCTGACTGTTCTCCTCACTGTTCTCCTCACTGTTCTCCTCTCTGTTCTCCTGAGTGTTCTCCTGAGTGTTCTCCTGAGTGTTCTCCTGACTGTTCTCCTGACTGTTCTCCTCACTGTTCTCCTCTCTGTTCTCCTGAGTGTTCTCCTGAGTGTTCTCCTGAGTGTTCTCCTGAGTGTTCTCCTGACTGTTCTCCTGACTGTTCTCCTCACTGTTCTCCTCACTGTTCTCCTCACTGTTCTCCTGACTGTTCTCCGGAGTGTTCTCCTGACTGTTCTCCTCTCTGTTCTCCTGAGTGTTCTCCTGACTGTTCTCCTGACTGTTCTCCTGACTGTTCTCCTGACTGTTCTCCTCACTGTTCTCCTGACTGTTCTCCTCACTGTTCTCCTCACTGTTCTCCTCTCTGTTCTCCTCACTGTTCTCCTCTCTGTTCTCCTCTCTGTTCTCCTCTCTGTTCTCCTCTCTGTTCTCCTCACTGTTCTCCTGACTGTTCTCCTGACTGTTCTCCTCACTGTTCTCCTGACTGTTCTCCTCACTGTTCTCCTCACTGTTCTCCTCTCTGTTCTCCTCTCTGTTCTCCTCTCTGTTCTCCTCTCTGTTCTCCTGACTGTTCTCCTGACTGTTCTCCTGACTGTTCTCCTCACTGTTCTCCTGACTGTTCTCCTGACTGTTCTCCTGACTGTTCTCCTCACTGTTGTCCTCTCTGTTCTCCTCACTGTTCTCCTCTCTGTTCTCCTCATTGTTCTCCTGACTGTTCTCCTCTCTGTCCTCCTGACTGTTCTCCTCACTGTTCTCCTCACTGTTCTCCTCTCTGTTCTCCTGACTGTTCTCCTCACTGTTCTCCTCTCTGTTCTCCTCTCTGTTCTCCTCACTGTTCTCCTCACTGTTCTCCTCTCTGTTCTCCTCACTGTTCTCCTCTCTGTTCTCCTGACTGTTCTCCTGACTGTTCTCCTCACTGTTCTCCTCACTGTTCTCCTGACTGTTCTCCTCACTGTTCTCCTGACTGTTCTCCTCACTGTTCTCCTGACTGTTCTCCTCTCTGTTCTCCTGACTGTTCTCCTCACTGTTCTCTTCACTGTTCTCCTCTCTGTTCTCCTGACTGTTCTCCTCACTGTTCTCCTCACTGTTCTCCCCACTGTTCTCCTCACTGTTCTCCTGACTGTTCTCCTCTCTGTTCTCCTGACTGTTCTCCTGACTGTTCTCCTCACTGTTCTCCTCTCTGTTCTCCTGACTGTTCTCCTCACTGTTCTCCTCACTGTTCTCCTGACTGTTCTCCTGACTGTTCTCCTCTCTGTTCTCCTCACTGTTCTCCTGACTGTTCTCCTCACTGTTCTCCTGACTGTTCTCCTCTCTGTTCTCCTGACTGTTCTCCTCACTGTTCTCCTGACTGTTCTCCTCTCTGTTCTCCTCACTGTTCTCCTGACTGTTCTCCTGACTGTTCTCTTCACTGTTCTCCTGACTGTTCTCCTCTATGTTCTCCTGACTGTTCTCCTGACTGTTCTCCTCACTGTTCTCCTCTCTGTTCTCCTGACTGTTCTCCTCACTGTTCTCCTCACTGTTCTCCTCACTGTTCTCCTCTCTGTTCTCCTGACTGTTCTCCTCACTGTTCTCCTCACTGTTCTCCTCACTGTTCTCCCGACTGTTCTCCTCACTGTTCTCCCGACTGTTCTCCTCTCTGTTCTCCTCACTGTTCTCCTCACTGTTCTCCTCACTGTTCTCCTGAGTGTTCTCCTGACTGTTCTCCTGACTGTTCTCCTGACTGTTCTCCTCTCTGTTCTCCTCACTGTTCTCCTCACTGTTCTCCTGACTGTTCTCCTGACTGTTCTCCTCTCTGTTCTCCTCACTGTTCTCCTCACTGTTCTCCTGAGTGTTCTCCTGACTGTTCTCCTCACTGTTCTCCTCACTGTTCTCCTGACTGTTCTCCTGACTGTTCTCCTCTCTGTTCTCCTCACTGTTCTCCTCACTGTTCTCCTGAGTGTTCTCCTGACTGTTCTCCTCACTGTTCTCCTCACTGTTCTCCTGACTGTTCTCCTCACTGTTCTCCTGAGTGTTCTCCTGAGTGTTCTCCTGAGTGTTCTCCTGACTGTTCTCCGGACTGTTCTCCGGACTGTTCTCCGGACTGTTCTCCTGACTGTTCTCCTGACTGTTCTCCTCACTGTTCTCCTGAGTGTTCTCCTGACTGTTCTCCTCACTGTTCTCCTGAGTGTTCTCCTCTCTGTTCTCCTCTCTGTTCTCCTCACTGTTCTCCTCACTGTTCTCCTCTCTGTTCTCCTCACTGTTCTCCTCACTGTTCTCCTCACTGTTCTCCTGACTGTTCTCCTGACTGTTCTCCTCTCTGTTCTCCTGACTGTTCTCCTGACTGTTCTCCTGACTGTTCTCCTCTCTGTTCTCCTGAGTGTTCTCCTGAGTGTTCTCCTGACTGTTCTCCTCACTGTTCTCCTGAGTGTTCTCCTCTCTGTTCTCCTCTCTGTTCTCCTCACTGTTCTCCTCTCTGTTCTCCTCACTGTTCTCCTCACTGTTCTCCTCACTGTTCTCCTCACTGTTTTCCTCACTGTTTTCCTCACTGTTCTCCTCACTGTTCTCCTCACTGTTCTCCTGACTGTTCTCCTGACTGTTCTCCTGACTGTTCTCCTCTCTGTTCTCCTGAGTGTTCTCCTGAGTGTTCTCCTGACTGTTCTCCTGACTGTTCTCCTCTCTGTTCTCCTGACTGTTCTCCTGAGTGTTCTCCTGAGTGTTCTCCTGACTGTTCTCCTCACTGTTCTCCTCACTGTTCTCCTCACTGTTCTCTTGAGTGTTCTCCTCTCTGTTCTCCTCTCTGTTCTCCTGACTGTTCTCCTGACTGTTCTCCTGACTGTTCTCCTGACTGTTCTCCTCACTGTTCTCCTGACTGTTCTCCTCTGTTCTCCTGACTGTTCTCCTGACTGTTCTCCTGACTGTTCTCCTGACTGTTCTCCTCTCTGTTCTCCTCACTGTTCTCCTGACTGTTCTCCTCTCTGTTCTCCTGAGTGTTCTCCTGAGTGTTCTCCTGACTGTTCTCCTGACTGTTCTCCTCTCTGTTCTCCTGAGTGTTCTCCTGACTGTTCTCCTGACTGTTCTCCTCACTGTTCTCCTCTCTGTTCTCCTCTCTGTTCTCCCCACTGTTCTCCTCTCTGTTCTCCTCTCTGTTCTCCTCACTGTTCTCCTCTCTGTTCTCCTCACTGTTCTCCTCTCTGTTCTCCTGACTGTTCTCCTCACTGTTCTCCTCACTGTTCTCCTCACTGTTCTCCTCACTGTTCTCCTCTCTGTTCTCCCCACTGTTCTCCTCACTGTTCTCCTCTCTGTTCTCCTCTCTGTTCTCCTCTCTGTTCTCCTCACTGTTCTCCTGACTGTTCTCCTCTCTGTTCTCCTCACTGTTCTCCTCACTGTTCTCCTGACTGTTCTCCTCACTGTTCTCCTGACTGTTCTCCTCACTGTTCTCCTGACTGTTCTCCTCACTGTTCTCCTGACTGTTCTCCTCACTGTTCTCCTGACAGCTGGTTTTGGGTCTAAAGTCTCTGTTGTCATCTTAGACAAGTGGATGTAATCAAATAAGTATGTGAACATAACCAATAACCTACCATAGCCAATAACAAATGAATGTAACTTATTTTATTTGTGTTGTTCATTCATATCTTATTTCACCTTAACATTTATTTTATTTATGCATTTTTTTGTATCTCCAGTTTTAAAGGATATCTTTGGTTACTGTCCTCTAGTGTACATTGGAATGATTTCAAACCTGTTTAAATATGTGTTTACATCAATTGTGACCAAACCGTTTGAACTTAGATTAAAGTGAACTATCTAAACACTCAGAGTCCTTTACCTCACTGAGCTGCAGTTATCAGCCTCTCAGTCTGACTGGAGAGGACTCTCCCTCCACATCATTGTAGAAACATCTTCTTCTAATAGCCGTTAGAGCAGCTAGCACCAGATTCTAATAACAACAGCGCCAGTACCGGTGCACCCTCCCTCTCTCTCTCGCTCTCTCCCACGCTCACTCGCATTTTGGCTGTGAGCTGCGGGCGCCAGATAAGCCAACATCCCCCATTTGCATCACTTACAGCGCCCATGGTACAGGGCACATGAAACGTGTAACCGGGGTGAAAAGGGTGTTACATTTACTTAAATATGAATGTTGTTACATCAAGGCTGAAAATTAGGATGAGCACCAACGGTCAAAAGTGTTATTTTCCCTCCCAGAGCTACCAGCGCAGCGTCTCCCCAGATCTGGCGCCCTAGACGAACATCAACGCCAGTGCTACGGACCGGCCCTGAGTTCATATGCAACTCGCAAATATCTCTATCTCTTTCTCTCTCTCTCTCCCCCTCTCTCAATGTTGGTACGCAAATGCGCCTTTTTTCAAATGACCCGGTGCTCTTTATGTGCAGCCCTGGATATTATTCAATCTTTTGGACGAATGCTCTCTGCCAGAGGTTACAATGGTGGGGCCAGTGGTTATAAAAGAGCCAGTGGAATCTTACCCGTAAAGGTGGGGTAGGTAATTTTGGAGAAACCAGCTCGGGTGCGCTAGAATTTGAAAATACACAGCCGGAAAAAGTCTTCCTCACAGAGCCCCTCCTCCAACACACACGAACGTGCACATGACCAATGAGGGCACGAGATCAGTTTGTGCCCAGATGGAAGGCTGACAGGCAGGTAGGCCATCCAGTTACTTTAGCCGGCTCAGATGATTGGTCGAGCTTTTTACAGCGCCACGGCTTCCACAGATTACCTTTTTTTTGTCAAAGCACTTCAGATATTCATTGCTATCGGGATGTTAAGCGCATTCCATAGAATATAACAAAAAGTGTATCTCGAGCCGGTTTCTCAAACTTACCTACCCCACCTTTAATGTCTACCCCTGTATGTAAGTGCAGCCTTTACATGTTCATCATTTAACTGTGTTTTCTAAGTGTAATGATTGTTTTTGTTGTAATATTTCATGCGTGCAATATTTAGTCTTTTATGTTGAAGTCCAAGCTCACGTCTCGTTATGCTGTTCACGCGTGAGTTAGAGAGCGAGAACATGAGAAACACCCTCAGAGTAAGATGCACGGATACTTACAGCTCCGTTAGTTTTGTATTCTTATATAAGTTGTGAACAGAACTGAAGAATACTTCCCTCTGTTTACACAGCATGCAGCCCAACCAGGTATGGTGTTGTGTTGTATTACCTTTATGTTGAATACCTTGCTAGTCATCTCACATGCTGTGCATGTTATTGTGTGTCTAACCCAAAACTGTGTTTGTCATTTATACTGTTTGTTTGTGTAGTTTTGACGGTAGATTCGAAGAGGAATAAACCCGTTATGAGAAAGCCACTTGTGTCTGCCTGTTCTTCGAGGGAATTACACTGTACGTTATGTAAATAACTTATTGAGCTTCTTTCTTATCAACTTAGATTTGCTAGAAGATGTGGGCCTATTAACACATATATGTTTAATAAGTACAATATAAGAAATGCACAACTTTAATTTGTGGGCCATATTTCATTGTACTTTTTAAATTAGCTGAGAGCCGATTCAAAATGGCCCTCTGGCTGCATTTGGCCCCCGGGTCGTAGTTTGGACAACCAATGAAGATAATAATAGAAATAAGTATAGTAGCATTTTGACCTTACTGGTTCCCGGATAAAACCATCAGGGCGGCCACTTCCGCTTTATGAGGATGGCGTGGACAGTAGTGCTGCGTACCTGGACTCACATTCAGGTTCATGTCCGGATTCAAGTCCAGAGGTTCAGGTTCAGGTCCGGACCTGAACCCATGGCTTGTGTCAAGTTTTGTGAGTAACTAAAGTGAACTTATTTTGAGCTAATTATCAATTGAAAATAAACTCATAATCAACTAATCCCGACGTTCCGGTTTTAACCGGACTTGAACCGAAACTTTTTACAAGTCCAGTACCGGTTCGGCGTACCGGTACGCAGCACTAGTGGACAGTGTCTTAAATATTGGAAACAGAAATAGCAAATCTACTTTTCATGGCTCAAGATCCAGAGTAGGCCTATCAAGAATTCTTAAAATCTGCCAAACAATTCGAAGGACCAATCACATTAGATTGGACAAGGACAAGGAAAAAGGTTCAAGGTTCTTTATTTAGCCATACGAACATAGCTACAGTGTAGTTATGAAAATCTTAGGGCACAGGCTTCTCCAACAGAGCAACACAAAACACAGATAAACAGAAAGAATATAGTGCAAGCATGTGGGGCCTACAGACCGCAGCAGGGACCAGTTGAAGATGTCTGCGCACACCCTGAGCACACGGCCAGGAATGCCATCAGGTCCAGGAGCCTGTGGGTTAACCCTTTTAAAGGATTTGCACACATCTGCTCTGTCTAAAACAAAAGGGCGGGGCTCCTGGGCTTCATGTGCTTCCACAGCCTGGCTGCTCTCTAATCGAGCAAAACAAATGTTCAGCTCATCTGGGAGAGATACGCATGCAGACAGTCCCGCAGCACCCCCCGCTGCTCCTTTGTAATCTGTAATTGTTCTTAGCCCCCCCACATGTTCCGGGTGTTACAGCCTTTCAGACACCACTTTGTCTCTATATTGTCTCTTTGCACTGCTAATTGCTCTACGGAGTTTATACCTACATTTCTAATTTTCCCCCACATACAGTAATTGGGATATTGATATGATATATGTGAGTTGCAAACAGATGAATGTAATGTATTTTCTTTCAAAAGTTCAGGTGTTTAATAGTCTTATGCCCTGTGGGATGAAACTGTCCCGAAGTCTGGTGGTTTTAGTCCGGATGCTGCAGTAATGCCCGCCAGACGGCAGCAGACTGAACAGTTTGTGGCTGGGGTGATGGGGGTCTTTTATAATCCGGAGGGATTTCTTCCCGAGCCGCTGAGAGTAAAGGTCCTCCATGGATGGCAGCTCCGTCCTGGTGATGTTCTGTGACGTTTTCACCCCCCCCTCTGTAAAGCCTTACGTTTGAGGGCGAGTACAAAAGGACTTGTGATTCAGATGAAGACACATATTGGTTTTCTGAACTGACCTTATTTCTTGTATACTGATATATGAATACTGGATCTAAAAAAAGATGATATCATTGGAATATACAGTGTTTGTTTTGAATAATTATTATAATTTGTTATATAATAATTAGTGGCTGGAATGTAGGAGCTAAATTGTTTGTCTTGCCATTACTTATATTATTATCTTAATTTCTGTTTGCATCACGTTTAATTCTTATTGTTTATCACTTCCGGCAATGGTCAGGTGGGTGTGGTTTATTGGTATTTAGTCACCTGTTGGATGCCGGTTTGGAGGATATGATGTGAGGGTGCTCTGATACTTTCTGTTGACTGTCAGCTCTGGAGTTGTATATTGTTTGTTTTCGTCTTTATTGAACACCATGGACTACAAATGACTACAGACTCTTACATGGAACGTGTCACATCAAAGAGCACATGTTAGCCTCTCAGCGGCATAACTCATAGGGAGTTTGTGCCGCTACAGTGAGTTTGGGCTTTTAGGGAGGAGCTAAAGCACACCACTGCAAAGGAAAGAGGTACGCTGAATTTACAACCCAAGACAAAACGAGAGCGTAATGCGAAACAGAATGCAGCACAATAATCTTTTTATCTGGATTATATTGTTTTGTCAGGAGCACTTATCGTGTGTCAGAAATGTGCACAAACCTCTACTCTGTAGCTTAAGATGAAATGACTTAGAATAATTACACTTCAAGTCTTACCTCTGCAAGAACTCCAGGGCAGCTCCCAGTTCGGAGGGAAAACTGATGATGAGGCTATATATATATATATATATATATATATACACATACACATATATATACAGTGGGGCAAAAAAGTATTTAGTCAGCCAACAATTGTGTAAGTTCTCCCACTTAAAAAGATGAGAGAGGCCTGTAATGTTCATCCTAGGTATACCTCAACTATGAGAGAAAATCACAGTCTGATTTTTAAAGAATTTATTTGCAAATTAATGTGGAAAATAAGTATCTGGTCAATAACAAAAGTTCATCTCAATACTTTGTTATATACTCTTTGTTGGCAATGACAGAGGTCAAACGTTTTCTGTAAGTCTTCACAAGGTTTTCACTGTTGCTGGTATTTTGGCCCATTCCTCCATGCAGACCTCCTCTAGAGCAGTGATGTTTTGGGGCTGTCGCTGGGCAACACGGACTTTCAACTCCCTCCAAAGATTTTCTATAGAGTTGTCCCGATCGCCTTTTTTTGCTCCCGATCATTTGATTTTGACAATTTGCCGATACCGATTTTTCCCGATCCGATCTTTATGCAATGCATTAAGAGGAAAAAAGCATTCAAGTTGTCCCTTAAGGTTATTTTTTAATTTAAATTGGATATTCTATCCAACATGGATATAGCTTCTTTCTTTCACAGCAGCATTGGATCAGTTCAGTTGTGCAGCATTGGATCAAAACAAAATGAAGCTTATCAGTACTCGTTAGCTTACTGCTACAATCAGACACTGTGCCCACTCTGTTGCCAGATTTGAGAGAAATAAGCAGGTCTATGAGAACAAGCCCCAAAGAAGCAACACATACATGATGTTGTTTAATTTGAAACCAAAACTAAGGCCTCAGGATGACTTTAAGACTTGAACATGGTCATTTTTGTTTTTTAACATTGAATACAAAATTAAAAAAAATATATATATATATATATCCCGATCCCCGATTTTTTTCTCCCGATTCCGATCTTTTGAAAATCACGTGATCGGCTCCGATCGCCGATCACGTGATCGGATCGGGACATCCCTAATTTTCTATGGGGTTGAGATCTGGAGACTGGCTAGGCCACTCCAGGACCTTGAAATGCTTCTTACGAAGCCACTCCTTCGTTGCCCGGGCGGTGTGTTTGGGATCATTGTCATGCTGAAAGACCCAGCCACGTTTCATCTTCAATGCCCTTGCTGATGGAAGGAGGTTGTCACTCAAAATCTCACGATACATGGCCCCATTCATTCTTTCCTTTACACGGATCAGTGGTCCTGGTCCCTTTGCAGAACAACAGCCCCAAAGCATGATGTTCCCCCCCCCCCATGTTTCACAGTAGGTGTTCTTTGGATGCAACTCAGCATTCTTTCTCCTCCAAACACGTCTAGTTGAGTTTTTACCAAAAAGTTATATTTTGGTTTCATTTGAGCACATGACCTTCTCCCAATCCTCTTCTGGATCATCTAAATGCTCTCTAGCTAACTTCAGACGGGCCTGGACATGTACTGGCTTAAGCAGGGGGACACGTCTGGCACTGCAGGATTTGAGTCCCTGGCGGCGTAGTGTGTTACTGATGGTAGCCTTTGTTCCTTTGGTCCCAGCTCTCTGCAGGTCATGGACTAGGTCCCCCCGTGTGGTTCTGGGATGTTTGCTCACCGTTCTTGTTTCTCATTTTGACCCCACGGGGTGAGATCTTGCGTGGAGCCCCAGATGGAGGGAGATTATCAGTGGTCTTGTATGTCTTCCATTTTCTAATAATTGCTCCCACAGTTGATTTCTTCACACCAAGCTGCTTACCTATTGCAGATTCAGTCTTCCCAGCCTGGTGCAGGTCTACCATTTAGTTTCTGGTGTCCTTTGACAGCTCTTTGGTCTTGGCCATAGTGGAGTTTGGAGTGTGACTGTTTGAGGTTGTGGACAGGTGTCTTTTATTCTGATAACGAGTTCAAACAGGTTCCATTAATACAGTTAACAAGTGGAGGACAGAGGAGGCTCTTAAAGAAGAAGTTACAGGTCTGTGAGAGCCAGAAATCTTGTTTGTTTGTAGGTGACCAAATACTTATTTTCCATCATTTGCAAATAAATTCTTTAAAAATCAGACAATGTGATTTACTAGATCTTTTTTCTCATGTTGTCTCTCATAGTTGAAGTGTACCTAGGATGAAAATTAGAGGCCTCTCTCATCTTTTTAAGTGGGAGAACTTGCACAATTGGTGGCTGACTAAATACTTTTTTGCCCCAATGTATATACCATATGTTTTCTTGCAATTATACATTTTTTAAATGATTATTAACAGTAATTACTAACAAAGCACTTATATACTAATAAAGGGCTGGCTTATCTAAAGCCAGTTGAGTAGCACTTGAAATGTTTGGCTCTATGAAACCTGATGTTCTGATATGATTCTGTTTTCTTCAAGGTTGTATCTTCCTGGTCGAATGCACTTATTGTAAGGCGCTTTGGATAAAAGCATCGTATTTGACATATTGATATATGACCATAACAAAAGTATATTTTTGTAAAATGACAGAAAATTTAACTAATTTTGCCAACAGAAAATCATTTATTTTTACAGTTAGTTTTGTTAAATTTGAATTTCAAGGGGCCTATCATGCATAATGCACCACACAAAATTGCTATCAGAAACAATGCCTGACGTATTTTGGACGTAATATGTTCTGTGTTTACATTAGCACGCCTCGTTAACACTCAGAGCTAACCTCTACTGGAGAGCACATGTGTTTTTAAAAAGCAGGAAATAAAAAAGGATCTCACCTTGTGATAAACCCGCAAGAGAAAAAGCATTTGAGCTCCATACTGTTTCAGAAATAATCCTTGATGTGGTTTAGAACAGGATGGCGTTTTATCACAGAAGAATTTAACTTTAACTAAGAATTCTGATCAGGCATTGGCTCTGACTCCTCTTTTTTTTTTTCAAGCTAAGGACCCAAAATCCGCGTTTCTCTAACAGCTGGAATAGAGGGATGTCTATAATGCATGACCTGTTTGTATTTTGAGCAAAACACATCAAAGACATGTTTTTATATATTTGTATATATCTGAGACCCATAATATATGCCTTAAAATAGCATGATAGGAGATCTTTAAAAGCTGCTGAAAAACAGATATATAATGTATCCATTTATACAGTTTTTCTTTTGTTAAAATTAATGCTGTCAAAATTATCGCGTTAACGGCGGTAATACATTTTTTGAATAAATTGCGTTAAAATATTTAACGCATTTAACGCATGCACAGAATGGCCCGCCCCATACATCCCACCAGTGGCAAAGCCAGGTTATGGCTTGGGTAGGCTACAGCCATACCAAGAAATGGCTTAGCCCCACCATGAGAAATGATGTTAAAGTAAGCAAAATAAAGTCCGCCAACTCGCGCGGAGTAAATCACACAGACAGCAGTTAGTGAGATTGATTTCAGTAGCCCCTTGTCTGGAAATACAGAAGACTAGAAACGGTTTTGAAAACTTTTGTCACGTAGTGATCGTCTTCTCAATAGAACATCTTTGATAATGTCTTCTGGCCAATCAGAATCAAGATAACGGCGTGGTGTTGTTGCAGGAAGTCCCGACGGAGAATACTTTTGCTGTAGTGCATCTCTATACATCGATACAACATTACGTGTTGATAGAAATCAACACGTAATGAAATAAGACCCCACGGTTTGATGAGTGATAGGTGTGTGGGCTGTCTTTCATTTTGACACACAGAACAATGTTATAATAAACATACTGCATGTTAAATGGATATATCCGCCTTTTTTCATTTATCTTTCCATTCCCACAACAATATACATAAAGAAATGGCATATTTTGGACTTAGTTCGAATGGTGATTAATCATGATTAATTAATTTGTAAGCTGTGATTAATCTAAATTAAAAAATGTAATCGTTTGACAGCCCTAGTCAAAATACATGACACATTTCAATAAACCGTTTATTCTTGTAATTTGAATATTGTTTTTTTTTTACAGTGTAACTAATGTATGAGGCATGGCTACAAAGGGTGGTCTGTTTGGTATTTTGAGCGAACACTTCAGAGACATGTTTTGTATAGATATAGACATTTTAAAATGCATTCATCATTTGTTAATAAGATTAATAAAAACAATTATTTTTGTCTTTTATAAGGACAATTCTGGAGAACTGGATCTGCTGAGGAAGGAGCTGCCATCCACACAGGACCCCCCGTGGTGCTGGAGAAATCTAAACAGCATCAGCGACATCATCCTCCTAAACCTCTGCTTCCTGCTGTCCAGCTGAACAGCAGCTCAGGAAGCTTCAGAGAGAAACAGTGTGTTAACAGAGACTGAAGCTTCAGAGAGAAACAGTGTGTCTAACAGAGACTGAAGCTTCAGAGAGAAACAGTGTGTTTAACAGAGACTGAAGCTTCAGAGAGAAACAGTGTGTTCAACAGAGACTGAAGCACACAGAGAGAAACAGTGTGTTTAACAGAGACTGAAGCACACAGAGAAACAGTGTGTTTAACAGAGACTGAAGCACACACAGAGAAACAGTGTGTTTAACAGAGACTGAAGCACACACAGAAAAACAGTGTGTTTAACAGAGACTGAAGCACACACAGAGAAACAGTGTGTTTAACAGAGACTGAAGCTTCAGAGAGAAACAGTGTGTTTAACAGAGACTGAAGCACACACAGAGAAACAGTGTGTTTAACAGAGACTGAAGCACACACAGAGAAACAGTGTGTTTAACAGAGACTGAAGCACACACAGAGAAACAGTGTGTTTAACAGAGACTGAAGCACACACAGAGAAACAGTGTGTTTAACAGAGACTGAAGCACACAGAGAAACAGTGTGTTTAACAGAGACTGAAGCACACACAGAGAAACAGTGTGTTTAACAGAGACTGAAGCACACAGAGAAACAGTGTGTTCAACAGAGACTGAAGCACACACAGAGAAACAGTGTGTTCAACAGAGACTGAAGCACACAGAGAAACAGTGTGTTCAACAGAGACTGAAGCACACAGAGAAACAGTGTGTTTAACAGAGACTGAAGCACACACAGAGAAACAGTGTGTCTAACAGAGACTGAAGCACACACAGAGAAACAGTGTGTTTAACAGAGACTGAAGCACACACAGAGAAACAGTGTGTTCAACAGAGACTGAAGCACACACAGAGAAACAGTGTGTTTAACAGAGACTGAAGCACACAGAGAGAAACAGTGTGTTTAACAGAGACTGAAGCACACAGAGAAACAGTGTGTTTAACAGAGACTGAAGCACACAGAGAAACAGTGTGTTCAACAGAGACTGAAGCACACACAGAGAAACAGTGTGTTTAACAGAGACTGAAGCACACACAGAGAAACAGTGTGTTCAACAGAGACTGAAGCACACAGAGAAACAGTGTGTTTAACAGAGACTGAAGCACACACAGAGAAACAGTGTGTTCAACAGAGACTGAAGCACACACAGAGAAACAGTGTGTTTAACAGAGACTGAAGCACACACAGAGAAACAGTGTGTTTAACAGAGACTGAAGCACACAGAGAAACAGTGTGTTTAACAGAGACTGAAGCACACACAGAGAAACAGTGTGTTTAACAGAGACTGAAGCACACACAGAGAAACAGTGTGTTTAACAGAGACTGAAGCACACAGAGAAACAGTGTGTTTAACAGAGACTGAAGCACACACAGAGAAACAGTGTGTTCAACAGAGACTGAAGCACACACAGAGAAACAGTGTGTTTAACAGAGACTGAAGCACACACAGAGAAACAGTGTGTTCAACAGAGACTGAAGCACACACAGAGAAACAGTGTGTTTAACAGAGACTGAAGCACACACAGAGAAACAGTGTGTTCAACAGAGACTGAAGCACACACAGAGAAACAGTGTGTTTAACAGAGACTGAAGCACACACAGAGAAACAGTGTGTTTAACAGAGACTGAAGCACACAGAGAAACAGTGTGTTTAACAGAGACTGAAGCACACACAGAGAAACAGTGTGTTCAACAGAGACTGAAGCACACACAGAGAAACAGTGTGTTTAACAGAGACTGAAGCACACACAGAGAAACAGTGTGTTCAACAGAGACTGAAGCACACAGAGAAACAGTGTGTTTAACAGAGACTGAAGCACACACAGAGAAACAGTGTGTTCAACAGAGACTGAAGCACACAGAGAAACAGTGTGTTCAACAGAGACTGAAGCACACACAGAGAAACCGTTTGTTTAACAGAGACTGAAGCACACACAGAGAAACAGTGTGTTCAACAGAGACTGAAGCACACACAGAGAAACAGTGTGTTTAACAGAGACTGAAGCACACACAGAGAAACTGTTTGTTCAACAGAGACTGAAGCACACACAGAGAAACAGTGTGTTTAACAGAGACTGAAGCACACAGAGAAACAGTGTGTTTAACAGAGACTGAAGCACACACAGAGAAACAGTGTGTTCAACAGAGACTGAAGCACACACAGAGAAACAGTGTGTTTAACAGAGACTGAAGCACACACAGAGAAACAGTGTGTTCAACAGAGACTGAAGCACACAGAGAAACAGTGTGTTTAACAGAGACTGAAGCACACACAGAGAAACAGTGTGTTCAACAGAGACTGAAGCACACACAGAGAAACTGTTTGTTTAACAGAGACTGAAGCACACACAGAGAAACAGTGTGTTCAACAGAGACTGAAGCACACACAGAGAAACAGTGTGTTTAACAGAGACTGAAGCACACACAGAGAAACAGTGTGTTCAACAGAGACTGAAGCACACACAGAGAAACAGTGTGTTTAACAGAGACTGAAGCACACACAGAGAAACAGTGTGTTTAACAGAGACTGAAGCACACACAGAGAAACAGTGTGTTCAACAGAGACTGAAGCACACACAGAGAAACAGTGTGTTTAACAGAGACTGAAGCACACACAGAGAAACAGTGTGTTTAACAGAGACTGAAGCACACACAGAGAAACAGTGTGTTTAACAGAGACTGAAGCACACACAGAGAAACAGTGTGTTTAACAGAGACTGAAGCACACACAGAGAAACAGTGTGTTCAACAGAGACTGAAGCACACACAGAGAAACAGTGTGTTCAACAGAGACTGAAGCACACACAGAGAAACAGTGTGTTTAACAGAGACTGAAGCACACACAGAGAAACAGTGTGTTCAACAGAGACTGAAGCACACACAGAGAAACAGTGTGTTCAACAGAGACTGAAGCACACACAGAGAAACAGTGTGTTTAACAGAGACTGAAGCACACACAGAGAAACAGTGTGTTCAACAGAGACTGAAGCACACACAGAGAAACAGTGTGTTTAACAGAGACTGAAGCACACAGAGAAACAGTGTGTTCAACAGAGACTGAAGCACACAGAGAAACAGTGTGTTTAACAGAGACTGAAGCACACACTGAGAAACAGTGTGTTCAACAGAGACTGAAGCACACAGAGAAACAGTGTGTTTAACAGAGACTGAAGCACACACAGAGAAACAGTGTGTTCAACAGAGACTGAAGCACACACAGAGAAACTGTTTGTTTAACAGAGACTGAAGCACACACAGAGAAACAGTGTGTTTAACAGAGACTGAAGCACACACAGAGAAACAGTGTGTTCAACAGAGACTGAAGCACACACAGAGAAACAGTGTGTTTAACAGAGACTGAAGCACACAGAGAAACAGTGTGTTTAACAGAGACTGAAGCACACACAGAGAAACAGTGTGTTTAACAGAGACTGAAGCACACACAGAGAAACAGTGTGTTCAACAGAGACTGAAGCACACAGAGAAACAGTGTGTTTAACAGAGACTGAAGCACACACAGAGAAACAGTGTGTTTAACAGAGACTGAAGCACACACAGAGAAACAGTGTGTTTAACAGAGACTGAAGCACACAGAGAGAAACAGTGTGTTTAACAGAGACTGAAGCACACAGAGAAACAGTGTGTTCAACAGAGACTGAAGCACACAGAGAAACAGTGTGTTTAACAGAGACTGAAGCACACACAGAGAAACAGTGTGTTCAACAGAGACTGAAGCACACAGAGAAACAGTGTGTTTAACAGAGACTGAAGCACACAGAGAAACAGTGTGTTTAACAGGAAGTGGTGATTTAGTAAACATGAGTGTTGTGCTGCTCTCGTTGGTGAAGCAGCGACTCACTGCGGCTGCTGAAGACATCTTTGTTCTGTTTGAAAGAACGATAGCAGAGTACGAGGAGGAACTGTCTCGTTCAAAACAGGAGAACGAGAGACACCGGAAACTACTGGACGCTGTTTTACAGCCTCAGCTTCAGATCCACAGAGCAGGTCTGTTCCCTCTTTACTAACTCGTAACAACAATAACTGAGTATGGGGGGGGTGCGTCCATGAAAAATGTGACCAATCTCCTCTCCCAATGCCAAACAGCAGCCACTCTCCCAAACAGCAGCCACTCTCCGGTCTCGTACAGCTGCCAGGAGCCTCAACATGTGGTGGAACATTATGTTCAGAGCACTGGAGCCCCCACCAACTCAGCTCTGCTGCTCATTCCACAAATGCACGTTCCTCACACATGTGGCAGTCAGCAAGCTTACACTGACACTGATCTCAGTGTTTGATATTTTAATGCAAAAACTAAAGTAACTTTGACTTTTAACATTAGCCTCATTACTCCAACTTCAACATTTTGAGAAAAATAGTGGATTTTTGAGAATTTAAGAAAGTCCACATTTTTTGAATAAAGTCAGGATTTGAGATTTGGCTCCTCCATTCCTACCTATTTGCTACGTGTGCATCGAAGGACACAGCAAGCTGTGCAATAGCAGCGCCCTTTTACCTTAAAAACAATCACTAAAATGCACCATCAGCTCATACAGCCAGTAAATGCAGATCTAACCCTGATAACTAACATGATCATGAATTACACAAAGCTACATGTAGAAACTCATATCTGCAAACAGAAAAGGAGAAACTTCGCCCCCACACTCTCCCTGTCCAAACTAAGCAGTGTAACTTCCTTTTATATCGGCTACAGTACTAACTCACCTGTTCTCCTGAAACTCTCCGGAGCATCTGGAAAAAGGTGTAATTGACAGACAATTGAGCCAACAGACATACAAAGGGGGCGGGACTTAGCAAAATTATAGTCAAGCATTTTAAATGTTAATGTTGGTAATGGTTATTACATTTTAAATTCTAACAGTTAACAGTTTTTTCTTACTGTGTGTTTCCTGTTTTCTGCAGACGTCCAGCAGCTGGTGGTGGTTAAAGAAGAGGTTCCCCCTGAGCAGCAGGAGTGGAGCTCCAGTCTGGACCAGGAGGACCCAGAGCCCCCCCCACAAATTAAAGAGGAGCAGGAGGAATTCTGGATCAGTCAGGAGGGAGAGCAGCTTCAAGGGCTGGAGGAGGCTGATATCAACAAGTCCACATTCACTCCTGTCCCTGTGAAGAGTGAAGATGATGAAGAGAAACCTCAGTCCTCTCAGCTTCATCAAAGACAAACTGAACACCTGGAAACAGAAGCTGATGGAGAGGACTGTGGAGGACCAGAACCAGCCAGGAACTCAGATCCAGAGAGACATTTACAACCAGAGACTGAGGACGACCCTGGAGACTCTTCTGAACCTGACACTGAAGACAGGGCTGATTGGAAGAAGACCAGAGAACCAGGTTCAAACTCTCAGAGAAATAAACAAGACCCTGTCAGTGATTCAAGACGTAGTACAGGAGAGAAACCATTCAGCTGCTCAGTCTGTAAGAAAACTTTTACACATAGAAGAAGCTTAAAGCACCACATGAGAAACCACACAGGAGAGAAACCATACAGCTGCTCATTTTGTAAGAAATATTTTACACAGAGTGGAGATTTAAATAGACACATGAGAGTCCACACAGGAGAGACACCATACAGCTGCAGTGTTTGTGACAAAAGATTCACACAGAGATCTCAGGTCAAAAGACATAAGTGTGTTGGCCGTCAGTCCGCACAGCTTTGTCAAACTCAAACTGAGGAGAACACAGAGGCAGAGCCTCCGGCCAGCAGCTCAGCTGAACACATGGAAACAGAAGCTGATGGAGAGGACTGTGGAGGACCAGAACCAGCCAGGAAATCAGATCCAGAGAGACATATACAACCAGAGACTGAGGACAACCCTGGAGACTCTTCTGAACCTGACACTGAAGGCAGTGCTGATTGGAAGAAGACCAGAGAACCAGGTTCAAACTCTCTGAAAAATAAACAAGACCCTTTCAGTGATTCAAGACGTAGTGCCGGAGAGAAACCATTCAGCTGCTCAGTCTGTGAGAAAGCTTTTAAACAGAGAGGACATTTCCATCGACACATGAGAATACACACAGGAGAGAAACCTTTCAGCTGCTCAGTCTGTAAGAAATATTTTGCACAGAGAGGACATTTAAAGGATCACATGAGAATCCACACAGGAGAGAAACCATTCAGCTGCAGTTTTTGTGACAAAAGATTTACCTGGAGTCATCAGGTCAAAAGCCATGCATGTGTTGGTCGTCAGTCCTCACAGCTTCATCAAACTCAAACTGAGGAGAACAGAGAGGCAGAGCCTCCAGCCAGCAGCTCAGCTGAACACCTGGAAACAGAAGCTAGAGGACTGTGGAGGACCAGAACCAGCTAGGAACTCAGATCCAGAGAGACATTTACAACCAGAGACTGAGGACAACCCTGGAGACTCTTCTGAACCTAATACTGAATACAGGGCTGATTGTTAGTTTTAAACTCTTTGCGTAAGTCCCTGTAATTGATATACAATCATGTTATTCAGGTGCTTTTATTAACATGTATTGTAGTTTTATAGGTGAATGTGCTGGTATTTGTATGTTGCTATTTGCTTGCAGATGTGGCTTTACAACTGTTGATGTGGTGTTTATTTATAATGGAGGTGCATGTTGTTGGCTGAAAATATATATACATTCTGGAAAACGTTAAGGAATAGACAGGACCTTCTGAGACCCACGTGTTTTAGAAATGGACATTTTCAAAAACCTCAAATAGACAGTTTGTATCTGTGAATATTTAAAAAAAACATTGATGAGGAACAAAGTGAGAGTCGGTGTGTGACTGTTAAAGAGCATCTTGCAGGTTGTTTTTTTTCTACATTTATATTTAAACTTGCTTGATAATTACAATTAAAAAAGTGAATGTAGGATTTGATATGTTTTAGAGACATAAGAGCAGGAATTCAGAGGGAAAGGAGCAATTTTGAGCTCTGCTCTTAAAAACTGCTTTTTTTTAAGGTCATACGTCAAACGTGTCATATTACATCACAAAGGGTAAACATCTCCGCTCTCTGACCGCGGGTATAGTTAGTAGTTGCGTTGAGTTGAGCGGTTGTGTTTTAGTGAGCTGGTATTTTTCGGTAGTTTTACATTGTATTTCACCATTTGTAATCATGGTGCAGTATTGTGTTTGTGCAGGTTGCACAAACTCCAGCCTGTCAGGACATCGAGTCCACAGTTTCCCTCACGGGAAAAGGACCGGAGCTAGCGTTCGTTCCTGGGTGCGTTGTGCATCCACCTCCCTGCAGCACATACTCTCCACAGCTTTAGCAGGAAACCGTATTACTTCTCTCTCCCCCCCCCCCTTCGCTGCTCTCTCTCTCTCTCCCCTCCGGTACACGGCACCGTAAGACGTAGTGTGGAGTTGCATTAGGTAACGCTGTGGTGGCTGTACTGCTCCAGCCGTCTCCTTTGTGTTTGTTTGTTTCCCCCTGTCTGTGTTGTTTGTGTGTGCGTGGCTGTCACTCCTGGCTCCCGGCTCAACCTCCACTCACCTGCTGCAATAAGCTGTGCACCCTCCCCGACTACACACCTACTTTCCATCAAGCCATTTACAACGGCATATCAACGGAGGCTCCACAACCTTTCTCCGCCAGATCGTCAAGTATCAGCCGTATCTCGCGTCTCCCCTCCGGTACACAGCACCGTACTGTGGAGTTGCATTAGGTAACGCGAGATACGGCTGATCTGTTATGGATCAGTATCAAAAGTCCTGCCAGTAACGTTACTATATTATCAATGCTACTTTAGTTATAGCCTGATATATGATAGCTAACTTCACAATGTTGTGATGTGACGTTAGCTAACATTCTGTAGCTAACGCCGGTCACTCACCAAGATAGCTGCCCAGTTCTCCACTGGTTCTCCTCACACCACAGCTCCATTTCTCTCCGATGGCCGTTATTTCTTCTAATCCTTGGCTGCTCCTGGTCTCTTGGACGCCTAGCAGGCTTGTGTGTGTGTGTGTGTGTGTGTGTGTGTGTGTGTGTGTGTGTGTGTGTGTGTGTGTGTGTGTGTGTGTGTGTGTGTGTGTGTGTGTGTGTGTGTGTGTGTGTGTGTGTGTGTGTGTGTGTGTGTGTGTGTGTGTGTGTGTGTGTGTGTGTGTGTGTGTGTGTGATTCCAGGTATAACATTTCATTAAGGTTATAATAATAATAACTAAAGCAGCGTTGAGCGGGTCTTCGACGCTCTGCAGGCTGTTGTCCGCACGTCGACGTGTGTGTCTAGGTGTCTCGAGGACTCGGCCGTTGGCAAACGTGGGAAGTTTCAGGCCGATCGGACAATGTCTTTGAGTTACAGCAGCAACACAAACATTGTGTTTGATGGCGGGTGATCTGTCGCCATGGCAACGGCATTTGATGACACCCCATAATATGCTGAGATGTGTTGAGGGCTGCATCGTTATCAAACCTGTGAAGTTTTGAGCATGTTTGGAGCATGTTAACTGGAGTTATGAGAAAACCGTGTTTCACGGTGACCATTTTGTTACCATAGCAACGAAATTTGACGAAATCTCAAAACTGACACATATATGTCTCGAGGGCTTGACGGTTAGCACACATCTAAAGTTTGAATAGTTTTTGACCATATACACAGGACTTATAGCAATATCGTGGTTAACGGCGAGGGGTGTGTTGCCATGGCAATAGCTTTTGGGGAAAACTGACTATTGTCATATTGAGGTGTTGAGGGCCGGACCATTAGCCATCATCTGAAGTCTGGTGCCGTTTGGACAATTTTCCATTGAATTAGGACAACACCGTGTTTCATGGCGAGGGATCTGTTGCCTTGGCAACGGCATATGATGACATCCCATAATTGGCGTAGAGCTGTTGAGGGCCGGACCATTAGCCATCATATGAAGTCTTGCGCCGTTTGGACGATTTTCCATTGAATTATGACAACAACATGTTTAATGGCGAGGGATCTGTCGCCATGGCAACGGCATATGATGACAACCCCTAATTGACATAGAGCTGTTTAGGGCCGGACCATTAAGGATAGTCTGAAGTCTGGTGCCGTTTGGACGATTTTCCATTGAATTACGACAACACCAGGTTTTTTGGCAAGGGATGCGTTGCCATAGCAACGGCATATGGTGAGATCTCAGATTTCACGTTGAGCTGTTGAGGCATTGACTGGTGATATAAAAGTGAAGATTGGGGGACAATGGGACCGTGTCCATTGGAGTTACAGCGACACCGTGTTTAATGGCGAAGGATCCGTTGCCATGGTAACGCCAAATTAAGTAACATCAGATTTGAACTAGAGCTGTTCAGGGCCGCAGTGTTAACAATCACGTGAAGTTTGGTGGCGTTCTGAGAATGTCAGTTGGCGTTATGACATCATCGTGTTCCATTGCGAGGGACTGCCTAGCATCGAGCGAACGCGAACTTTGGCGCCAAATCACGGTTACGCCGTGCGAAAGAAAAAACTTTACGTGATAACTTTTCCTTTCCCATGTCTCGAGAAGCTACCCGACGAATTTTGAGTCGTACGGATAAAGTCCCTAGGAGAAAATAGATTTTGCGCGTGGACGAAAAACGACTACATCAATTATGCGAGTTGAAGACTGGGCGGCCTATCAGCCGTCATGATTTCCGAACCTTTTCTGTGCTTCTGCCGGTCGTTTTCCCTGTTTTTGGGTGTGTTTTGCAGGTTTATCGGTCGCTACGCGATTTCAATAGGGTCTTCGCCGACCTCTGGTCTCAGACCCTAATAATAATAATTGATGGATTAATGTCATTATGTTTATTACCAGTCAAAAGTTTGGACACACCTTCTCATCAAAGTTTTTTTAATTTATTTTCTATACTGAAGACATCAAAACTATAAAAGAACACATATGGAATTATCTAGTAAAGAAAAAAGTGTTAAAAAATCCAGAATGATTTATATTTGGATGCTGCTGCGGAATGCTGTGGTAGCCATTAAGTGTGCCTTGAATTCTGAATAAATCACCAACAGTGTTGGCAAGTTATTTCGTTCTATTAATAATTTCATATATTATTGTTGATTTAAATCATGCTTGACTGTATTACTTATGCTTTGTTGCTTATTGCACATTATATTATATATCTAAAGAGAGATGTTATGAGATGTAAAGTGACTTTGAGTGACTTTAAATAAAATGTATATTTCTGTTAGTATTATTAAAATATAAAATATTATTGTTAATATAAAATTCAAAATTAATAATTCAGGTGTTGCACATTAACAGATCTATGGAGCTATATCAGGGTCATCCGTTTTGATCATTCAATTTTTTTTACATATTTACATTGAAATAAGCCCCGCCCCCTCTCCAGCGCGTCCTGTTTGATTGACAGGAGTAAACACAGCTGACAGCCGCGGTGAAACTCCAGCGGTTAGAGCGATGAGAATATTCGCATCGCGTCCGTTGTGAACGCAGCATAATGCAATTATGAAAACACTGTTCTGACGCTTTTAAAGCAACTTCGAGATTTGTTCCCGCAGCTGAGGAGGAGGCTGTCGGGCCCCTACAGGCATGTCTGACGGAACAATCACAGCAGAGCAATCACTCTGATCCACAGACACGGGACTATCCTACTGCGCGCACTAATATGACTTCACTAGGGTTGTTTACACGGCATGTCTGACGGAACAATCACAGCAGAGCAATCGCTCTGATCCACAGGCACGGGACTATCCTACTGCGCGCACTAGTATGACTTCACTAGCGTTGTTTACACTGGAACTTTTGACAGGGGCACAAAGGCCACTTTGGCATCACGGCCAAAAGTGCGGGGCAACGACGGCCATGGCCGTCGTGAAATTCCCACCCTGCACTGTAGTGTGTGTAAACGGCAGCGAGGAAGACTTGGAGAACAGAAAATGGCAGACTTGCCCTTGGAAAGGATTCTACCAGATACGCCTCCCTTCACAAATACAGGAGTAGACTTTGTTCCTATTGAGATCAAGACAGGACGAAGTCTTGTCAAAAGATATGGCGTAATCTTCACTTGCATGGCAAGCAGAGCAGTACATCTTGAAGTTGCATACACACTTGACACAGACTCCTGCATCCATGCACTACGACGATTTATTTGTCGGCGAGGTCAAGTTTCCTCTTTAAGATCAGACAATGGCACAAATGTTGTCGGAGCAAATAGGGAGCTAAGAGAAGCACTCAATGGTTTGAATCAAGACAGAATTCAGAGTGCTATGCTTCATCACAATAATAATATTCAAAGTAATACTGGGGGAAGTAATGGGCAAAACTTACCGTTGATTGACGCGCCATGTCAGCGGACTGGTAGCGACACGGACCGTTAGCCCCACAGTCATCCGGTTTGACCTGACTGTGACTGTGGCCGTTTCTCAATCTCGAGGATACTGGCTTCCAAGCCAATATTTCAAGGATGCTACATCATCGAGTGCCGCCGAAGGGCTGTTCCAATCTCCAGCATACTTGGAATTCCACCAAGGCCGCGTCCTCGGTTTGGGGTTAATTTCGAGGCTGCACATGGGTAGACTTCGTGTCCTTAAAATCCCCACAATGCTTTGCGCACGGACCAATTCCCCCAAATCTGTGGCGGAAAATGTAAGGCAGGGCCTCTCATATGACGCACACCTGCACACTTGCTAAACTGTTCCACTCCAGGATTCTTGCCTCGCTTCTGAAGCAAGTGACTCGGAAGACATGTGCTACCAAGCAAGCATCCTCGCGATTGAAAAAACGGCCCCTGGGTGTTTCTCAATCGCAAGTAAAGCTGCTCCAGAGCCACTATTTCAAGCATACTACGTCATCGAGTGCCGCCGAAGTACTGTTCCAATGTCCAGCATACTTGGAATCAGGGCCGTGGGAAGTAGGGGTGCTGAGGGTGCTGCAGCACCCCCTAGTGGAGGACAGGGGATCTGCACTTCCACAAGATTAAATACAAATATAATATTAAAAAAACGAATTTTCAGCCTTGATGGAATAACATTCATAATTAAGTAAAGATAACACCCTTTTCACCCCGGTGAGAGTGAGAGGCAGAGAGAGAGAGATAGAGAGAGAGGGGGTGCACCGGTACCGGCGGAGATTGTTGTTAGCTTCTGCTGCGCTAACGGATATAAGAAGCTGTTTCTACAATAATGTGGAGGGAGATTTCTGTCCTGTCAGACTGAGAGGCTCAGTGAGGTAAAGGACTCTTGAGGGTTTAGATAGTTCACTTTAGTCTAAGTTGTCTTAGTGGGTTTCAAACGGTTTGGTCACCATTTATGTAAACAAATATTTCCAAGGCACACCTTTATAATTATTAGGATAAATAAAAACAGGTTTGAAATCATTCCAATGTATACTATAGGACAGTAAACCAAAAATATCGTTTAAAACTGGAGAGAAAAAAAAAATGCATAAATAAATAAATGTTAACTAGGTAAAATAAGATATGAATGAACCCCAAAAATAAAATAAGTTTTAACATTTATTTTGTATTGGCTATGGTAGGTTATTGGTTCTGTTCACATACTTATTTGATTAATAAAATGCAAACCGATCTTTTTCATATGGGCGTTTAGAGTTGTACCCCCTAGATCAGTCTCTAGTAATTGGGTGCTCAAAATGCACCAGATTGAAGCATTTTACTTTAAAATTTAAAAAAAAATCTTTCCCGGGAGGACACCCGGGACCTCCCTAGACTAGGATGTGACGATTACCCCCCAATTAAAACATGTTCATACAATACTAAATACATTTGAAGCCTTTTTATATAAGCTGTCCACCATGTCAATACGTTTCTCTGTTTGTAGTGTAGGCCTATTGGTCTTTTGTAGAGGTTTTTCATTGCCAGCTAAAATCTTGCCTAGGGCAGCAAATTGGTCAGAACCGGCCCTGGTGTCATCCCCACAGCACCCCCCATTTGAAACATGTTCCCACGGCTATGCTTGGAATTCTACCGAGCCCGGCGTACTTCGTTTGGAGACATTTCGAGGCTGCACCATGGATGTATAATAAGAACTGGATACAGCGTGGAAGGCGGGGCCTCATTCATTCCTATGAGAGTTGCTCATTGGCGCATGGATGACAAAATCATAGATATACTGTATATAAACACTAGATGACTCACCCGCGCTGCTGGCCAATGGAAACCGACGTTGCCACATGGCCATCTTGCTACAGGCAGTGCTCTCATTCATAACATTATGGTTTACTATTTAAATAACCATAGCTTGCTCAATTTTCAACCAATTTTCAAACAGTTTGGTTTTTTATAAACATCAAAGATGTAGTTATGATACCGCATACTTATAATCATGGACTTTCTTATGAAAATAACATTAAGCAGATAAAGCAATAGCTATACACACACACGCACAAAAGGTATTTATATTAAATATTTTACGGTGTATATATTTCCATTGATTTTATTATATTGTTAATAATTAAAACAAATTATAAAATTAAAATATATTTATATTTTATATATAAAAATCGGTCTCATGTTACCACTCTGTAAGCCAAGAGTTGTTAATTTAGCAATGCCTTAGCTTGAAGAACAGGGAAACAACTAATGACAATAGCATATGGTGGTTTATTATTTAGATATTCACACCTTTATCAGAAGAACCAAATCAACATAAAATGAGCTCACAGACAGGCCAGTTCTGTCTCATTTATCACAATTATTTTTGACATCAGATCTTCATATCGTCCTAGTTTTATATTTAGTTTCTAAACCTTTGAAATACGTTACCACCTCACAGCACGGTGCACTGAGTTCTTGTAGTCGAAAAAAGCCCAATAATAATATAAACTGTACCCTGTGTCCTTTTGTGTCCTTCTGTAGTCCATTTACTGTTGTTTGTCTTGCCTTACCCCGGCTGATATCTCACTAAATCAACTGTTTTAATTGTTCCCTATATTGCCCTATGCCCTGTAAGGTGTCTTTGGGTGTTATGAAAGTGTTTGCACATGTTTGTTCAAGTCTATGAGTGACATAGAGCAAGTGAGATGGCCAGTGGTTCTCAAACGTTTTACACAGAGTACCATCTCAAATTATATTGGGCTCTCGAAAACCATCATAGACCTTCCTGGGTACCACCGAGATAAAGGATTTAATATGACAAGCCATATGATGCTCTCATTTGTTAGTGACATTCCACATGCAAATAAGATCAGATAAGATGGTACTTTATTGATCCCAATTTGGGAAAACATTTTTAGTTACAGCAGCATAAGGGACAAGGCATTTTACAATACATTAGAAATAAGCAAGAAAAATAAAGAAAATAAAGAAAGAGGAAAATATACATGTTGAGTTTGGCAAGATATTATATATATATAATATACATATACATAAATATAAGGCATATGGAATATTAATGTTTAATATTAAATATTGAACAGATTATATATGTGTAAAATGTACAACGTGGTTATATTCAAGAGCCCCACTGATCCTGCCGGACTTTTGTCCGCTCACATCCAGTTTATCGCGTATTAAGTTTCCCACAAAGTCCATCATGCTATTTTCCTCACATTTTTCGGGCACTGAATAAATCCTCAGGTTATTCCGTCGATCACGGCCTTCAAGTTCCTCACATTTATTTTCCAGTTGCTTTTGCATGCGTAAACTGTGAAAGAGTACTTTTGTCATACCGATTTCACGGTCTTAGTCTTAATTCTGCTGCATCCGCTCTTATTTTCAGCTCTCCGAAGCCTTCTCTCAAGTCGTTTATTTCCTCCTTCAATACTCCAAAATTCCTAGCAGTTTCCATGCTGAATTCTCTGATTTCTTTTAATATTTCAAAGAGGCCTTCCACTCCCTCCTCAGGCTGTTTTGCCTCAGGCGGATTCATTGTGCCGGCCTGTTTCTGTTTTTCTTCCTGGCTGAAACGTGTTGACATTTTCCTTTCCTTTTTCTTTACCTTCTGCAATAAAAAAGTATTTGCGCAGTTAACACGTCCTTTAGTTACACTCTCAGTTCCAGGATTCCTTCAAAATACTCAATTGTTTGGAGCGTGTTTTCATGACATGACATGATGGCGGCGCGAGCAGTCGCAGCGGCCCCTCGCGGTCCAGAAAAAACTGTGTTTTCGTCTTGTTCGTCAGATCTGTTGAGTTTGTCACTTTGTTCGTCGTCTCCGTTGGACTTATACCTTAAAGGACAACAATACAGCTGTGAGTTTCTTCTTGGAAGAAGATCAACTTTCTTCAATTTGGAAGCTAAACTCGTAGAGGAACTCAGCCGCCTGGAGCTCCTCTGCTACCCGTCTCGCGTGGAGCCCCACCCGGAAAGGAGACGCCGAAGGCGGCGTGAGAGGAGGCAAAAAAGAGGGGGAAACGTGGAGGAATCCGGGCTAGCGGCTAGCCCACACAAGCCGGCAATTCCATCACTACTTATGGCAAATGTGCGCTCACTGGATAACAAGATAGACAACATACGCCTACTACAATCAACCCAGCGTAAGGTGAGAGACTGCTGTGTTTACGTGTTCACGGAAACATGTCTCCACAACAACATCCCTGACTCGGCTATTCAGCTAGACAAGCTGACAAGCTACCGAGCAGACAGGAACAAAGATAACAGGGGAAATAAGACTCGCGGCGGCGGGGTGTGCGTGTACATGAGGGACGCTTGGTGCCCAGATACTGTTGTTGTTAGCCAACACTGCTCGCCACTGGTGGAGTTTATGGTTCTAAAGTGCCGTCCTTTTTACCTGCCGAGGGAGTTTACAGCGATTCTTGTGGTGGCTGTTTTCAACACCATCATCCCCCAGCAGCTTGTACAAAAACTTACAGACCTGGGCCTCAGCCCCTCTCTCTGTAACTGATTGCTAGACTTCCTCACAGAGAGACCACAAGCTGTACGGGTTAACAATAACACCTCAAATTGAACTCTGCCCAGAGGATCATCGGTGCCTCTCTCCCCTCACTAAAGGACATCTACAACACCCGCCTCACCCGCAAAGCACTCAGCATTGTGGGTGACTCCACCCACCCCTCCGACAGCCTCTTCAGCCGCCTGCCTTCAGGAAGAAGGTTCCGCAGTCTCAGCTCGAGCTCCACCAGGCTGAGCAACAGCTTCCTCTACCAGGCGGTCAGGATGCTGAACTCTCTCCCCTCCCTCCCTACCTCCCTCTCTCCCCCCCTCTGACATCTCTCCCCTGAACTCTCCACCCTGCCTCCGACCTTTCACCCCTGCCCCAAATGGTCCTGGACTCCAACCCCACACACACACACACACACACACACACACACACACACACACACACACACACACACACACACACACACACACACCCTCCCTCATCCAGCACCAGTCATTTTTCTGCCCATCTCCGCTGCTAGTGCACTGAAACTGTACTTTGAACACTTTAAATATATTATATTGTTCACATTTTAAACTGTATACCCCGGTTATCTAGGCACTTTATTTTGTTTAATGTATACCAAGTTTATCTAGGCCCTTTTTGTTTTTCTGTTTGATGTATATATGTTACACTGTAGGACTGCGAGAAACGATATTTCGATATTTCTGGATGTACAACATGTAGAATTCTTGACAATACAGCTGACTTTGACCATCATTGTTAGACGCTTTTATCCAAAGCGACTCACATACTCAATACTGTGGACAATCCCCACAGGAGCACTTTGGGGTGAAGTGTCTCAGGGACACGACGACATGCTGACTGCAGTGGGGTTTGAACCTATGACCCCATGGTCCAAACACCTACATGCAACCCACTGCGCTACCCGTCCCCTTTTCACCTCTGCACCAGCTAGGCAGGCATAAGATTATTCAACTCCTCTGAAGAATCTGATCTGACTTCCCTCTTGTAACAGTCCCTGAGTTGAAGGTATCTATAGAATGCATGTTTTCCCAATGTGTGTTTTCAGATGATCAAAACCCTCCAGCTCCCCTTCCTTAACCGAAACACACCAAGCTGTTATTCCTTTCTCTACACATTGTTTAAAACCTTGATCTTAATTTGCAGGTTTGAAGTTTCCATCATAAGCTACCCATTTTATTATATTTGCATCATTTTGAATCTTATATATGTTCAATACTTGAATCCATAGATCCAATGTGTGCACTGTTATTGGACCCATTTTAGTTTTGAGTTCTTTATATAGTTTGTAATCCCCAATCATATTTTGAATTGGAATCTGGTTTACTCCATTTTCCATATCCTTCCACTTTGCTCTAAAGTCCGTTTCACACCAACAGTAAATAGGTCTGAGCTGAGCAGCATAGCAGTACTCCATCAATTTGAGCAAACCCATACTGCCTCTTTCTTTGGGTAGCTGGAGAGTTCTGTTCCTAAGTCTTGGCCTCCCCCCCCCCAAACAAATCTGGATATCAGTCCATCCCAATGTATAAATGGACCTTGGGGGACCTCTACTGGTGAAGATTGGAATAGATAGAGAAATCTAGGTAGAACATTTAGTTTAACAAGTTCAATTATTGAGTTTAGGTCGAGTGGTAAGTAGACCACCTTGTTATATCTTTTTTTATTTCTTGGTTGAAATTGCCGTAATTCGCTCTTTACAAATCAGAGAGGTTTTTAGCACAATGTACATTTATATTTATATTTAATTTAATATTCCATTCCTTACACACTTAATGAATATAATATCCTACTTTATATTTGCTTTACCGTAATTTTTTTTTTCAAAATGTTTATTTTCTTCTTTTTTAATGCTGTTTTATTTCTGTTTTGAGATGTTTACATTTTAGAAGTGTTTATTTCTACTCTTTTAATTTCTCTCATGTGCAATGCCTTGTCATTTATGCTGCTGCAACGCAATCATTTCCCAGATTGGGACCAATATAGTCCATCTCATTTTATGCATTGGAAGCTATCTGTTAGCCGCACATGATAACAGGCCTCAGATAAACTCGTTGACACTGTATTGTTATTATTATTGTACAATTAACTTTTTTATCTTCATATTAATATTTTTATTTTATTTGTCTTATTTAATAAAAACATTTATAAATGTATTCTATGTCACAAAACCAATTCTTCCCTCAGGATAAGTATTTTCATTATTTATGTATATATTCTCTCTATTATATAGATTAGTCATTCTCTTTTATTTAATGTTCCAGTTTGTATAGAGAGGCGAAGTCCCTCCCTTTCCGGGGGACCTCCATGGGACCCTATTTCGGAAAAATTATGTATTGAAGTCAATGGATAGACAAAGATTATCTTTCGATCCCGTTGTGCCACAAATTACACATATGATGTTTGTAAATTTAAAAGAACATTTTGCAAGTAAACATTTTTTAAATGTGTCGTAAAACTGTGAAGTAACACTGAAACCGCTCAATGAACTACATCTCCCGTCTCGCACCACACACCAAGACGGCCGTCATGTTGGCACATTTCACTTCTTTCTTTCAGAATGAGGCGGAAAGTATTAAAAGAGGTGAAATCACTCCAAGTCTGGGCATATTGAGAGCTGTACATACACACAAGGGGAGTTAGTCGGTTCCGTAAGGGCCAGCATGCGGGACCGGGATTCCGCGATTTGTAGTCTTTCTAGTTGCATATTTGTCATAGTCTTATATTTCAACAGTTTTAAGACAAACTGTGACTTTTTTGACATGGAAATTATTTTTTTAATATTGACAAACATCATGTGTAATTCGTGGCACAATTCAAACGGGATCGAGAGATAAGTGTTCTCTCTCCATTGACTTCAATACATAATTATTCCGAAATAAGGTCCCATGGAGCGGAACTAGATGGGCGGGACTTCGCCCCTCTATTGCCCCCATGTGTTGCTGTAGCTCCACCCCTTGATGGCACTGTTTGTTTCTTCCCCCTTGGATCTCTATAACGTTTATTAAAAACTACAACCCCCATGATGCATTATCTGTTATCCTTGCTAACAGAGATACACTTGTTGAGACTGTAAAGAGTCAGAGACACTTTCAAATCTCATGCAGAGAGTTAGGCTGTGGACAAACTGTCCAAAAATCAGCTCCTCTCGTCTTTTCGTCTTGGTTAGGAAAAGACGAGAGGAGCCGATTTTTGGACGATTCGACCAGACACCAGGGTTTCTTGTTTACCCCCAGCTAACATGCTAACGGAGACCCTGAAACCCAACTTCCGGTTTTGGCCTTCACAATAAAACCCACGATTTTCTCTCTTCACCTTTCTCTTCTTACACATATTATATTACAGGAAGAGGGGGAATACTTATAATAAGAATAAAGCTGTTTCAGCAGAAATAAACCGGTTTCTATCCGCAGCTCCATGTCTGTGTATCTTAAAGTTTTAGGTATTGTTTAAGGGGAAATCATAGCCGCTTTTATTTTGAAGTCCTCTTTACCGGAAGTGATGGTCCCGCTCGTTCTAGCTTGGTTATGGCAGAGCCCTAGAGAGAAATATCTATATATATATATATATATATATATGATATCTCTATGACTCTGGGTTATGGCTAGAAAGGATCCGTCTTGTGTAAATATGACGTCACATTCTCGTTGTAACTCTCGTTGTAATCGGAGCGGCTCGGAAACACATCTACAGCAGTAACATGCAACATACACATTAATGCAGCAGCAATATTAATAGAGAAACATCAGACATAATAGTGAAACACTGAAAGGGAACATTTTATTGCACCAGGAGCTATCTTGGGACTTTTACTGTGACAACGTTGACTTGCCTGTGAATACAAAATAAACCATAGTGTTGGTGATCTACAATGTTGTCATTCTTCTTTGAACAGCAAGATCACTAACACCCTATTTCAACAATCACACTCCCTGTAATTGACATAATTAATAGATAGTTTAGCTTCTCACCATCATTTGCTGTGGGCCACTGATGTTAGTTCACGATCGTAACTGAAAGGCTGCCTGCCAAACGTAAACATTCAGCCACGTGACTTGCAAACTCTCGCGAGTTTTACACAAGACGGATCCTTTCTAGCCATAACCTTCTAGCTTGGAACAAATGCGCGTCTCGTCGGTTCTCTCTCCACATCCACGGTTCTCTCTCGGTGTTTCTGAGACAGTGTGTGTGAGCAGATGATCCATCGTCTGTGTGTCTGGATGAACCTCTGACTTTGTGCTCTTTCTTCTGAAACCTTTACCTCGGACTCTAGAAGCTAGCTTAGCATGCTAGCTGGTAACATGCTAGCAACACAGAGTGAGAGAAACAGGAAGTGGTGATTTAGTAAACATGAGTGTTGTGCTGCTCTCGTTGGTGAAGCAGCGACTCACTGCGGCTGCTGAAGACATCTTTGTTCTGTTTGAAAGAACGATAGCAGTGTACGAGGAGGAACTGTCTCGTTCAAAACAGGAGAACGAGAGACACCGGAAACTACTGGACGCTGTTTTACAGCCTCGGCTTCAGATCGACCGAGCAGGTCTGTTCCCTCTTTATTAACTCTTTAGACTCTTTATTATCACGTTAGTCACCGCGGTGAAGTTAGTTTACTCTCTATTACCACGGTAGACTCTTTATTAAATCTCTCTTTATTGTTCTTCTTCTTCGGTTGGCAACCAACAAATGGGCACATTACCGCCACCTACTGGACTGGAGTGTGGAGCAGTAGATTGGCAGGAAAAATAAAATAAATAAATGCAAATAAAATATAAAAAATGAAAAATAAACTCTTTTTATAATTACAGTTGTTTTTAAGAATTGTTTCAGCAGTTTAAAGACTTCCTCTGATGTCCCTAGCAGATTCCACACAGTGTTTGACAGTTCCGGTTTATTGCAATCTGTACAGAGTCCAGTGGGGGGCATGCCAATTCTGTCTGGTTTAGTCCCGTGTGTCCTTAACCGCGTAATAACCTTCTCTTCTCTTGGGCTCCTGCTTCGTCTTCTACCCCTTCATGTTTCTGGATCCTGTAGAGATGCCTTCCTGTATCGCTCACATCCCAGTATTCTTGCCAAGTTTTCCGTAAATGAACATTACTAATGGTTTTAGCTAATTTGTATACTTCCTCATTCCCTTCTACCACAAAATGAGCAGGAACTCAAAGGAAGGACATTTCAAGTCCCCTACATTTTAACCCAGCAGACAGACCTCCCAGATTTCAAGCTCCACAGAGCTGCTAGGCTGTCAGATGCTACAAGAACTCTGGGTTGGTTGTTCTCTTCAACCCAAATTTCAGTGCTAGCCATATTCCCACTAATAATGATCTGAGAGTCTCTTGTTCTGCTTCTTCACATTGAGGGATAAAGAATGCCTGTACGCCCACTCTCTGGGTCTTTTGAGCCATCCGTGAAGATAAAAACTTTATTTGTGTGTTGGTCAATATGTTTTTGTGCAAACTGGTGTTTGTTTTGATTTATCTTCTAGTTTAAGCTGCAGACTTGTGTCGATTGCTGGCATATTAAATCTCCACGGAGGTATAGGCGATGATGGAACAGTGGGACTGACTTCTAACCCTCACAGAGATGTGTTTAGCGCTAGAGCATTTCCTATCCACCCAAAGCTGTTAGATGTGGAATTATTATGCTCCCAACACTCCAGTAGGATTGCCTTTGCGGGGTGAGCATTACTATGCCCTCTAATGTTAGCCCAATATGCCAACAAAAGCTTGATCCTCCGAATCCGCAGTGGAATTTCACCCACCTCAACCTGTAATGCTGATACAAATTTGAAATGCTCCACTACATATTCAGAGAGCCTGGGCCTGTACCACATCACGTTTAAGGTTGCTTTCTGCAGCAGACATATAAGCAATGCATCAATAATCCAGGGCTACTCTCATTAGAGCCCAATATATATTTATTAATGAGGTTCTGTTTGCTCTCCAATCTCGGCCAGAAAGACATCTCAGTAAATTATTAATCTTTTTGCACTTGTCTCTGGTTTTGTCAATATGTTTGCCCCAGGTAAGTTTTTCATCAAATAGGATTCCAAGAAACCTAACCACCCTAACCTGTTCTAGGACTTGTCCATATAGTTTAATAAATACAACTTTAGGTTTTTTAGCAAAGCATATGACTTGGGTTTTTTCAATTGATATTTTTAAACCCTATTTGTTTGCTCATTTTTCCACCTTACCTACTGCAACTTGCATTTTCCTTTTTAAGAACTCTATGTTACGACCCCAAAAGAGCCCCGTCATCAGCGTATAAGATATGACAAGATGGACCTTTATTAATCCCAGTGGGGAAATTCAGTTGTACACGCAGCAACAGGGTAAGCGTGAAAAACAGGACAGCACAGATTAATACAATTTTAAAAAAAAAAAAAAAAAAAAAAAAAAAAAAAAAAATCAAGATTTTTTTTCCAATAATAATAAAGGAGAAAATAGGAGATGGGTAAAATAACTGTCAGCATATATACATAGTTGGTCATATAAATTATGAAGTACGACATGAGTTAAAGTGACAAGTGAAAATGGACATCTGTACATATTAGGGCTGTCCCGAATACCATTTTTCGGGCTCCGGATATTCGGTAGTAATCAGCAGCGAATATTCGAATATTCGGTGCAGAGAGATTTGTATTTTTTAAAAATAATTTTCTTTTCAAAAAAAATATTTTTTTCCCAAAAGGTTTCATAACACGCTCCGAATCCGAGACACCTGACAACACGCTGTTAAGCACAAGCGCAGAAAGAGCATACTATTAAGATTTATATTTATTTATTGTCTTGGTACTCGCAAACATTAAAACTAAATGTGTCCTCTGCATGTAACCCAGTCGCAGTGCAGCGCCCGGGGGCCAAATCTGGTTCCAAATTCCGTCTATAACATTTTACAACCTGAAGATACGAAACACATATTTCTGTTATAACAACAATACTTTTAATAACAAAGCCGTAACAGTAGGCCTACCAGTGTAATACTTGTTACCGATACAGTAAACAGTATTTAAATAAATGAACGAACTGTATGTAACTTTGGTAAAAAATAAAAATAATGTGTCAACAGTTTCGAAGCTATTTTAAGAGTTTAGTCAACTTTTGCATTTTTTGAGTTGGTGAAACATACTTTTTTTAGTTTTCCTCTACTCAAGAACGTGTTACTTTGCTAAAACTTAAAAACAATATGTCAACAGTTTCCAAGCAGTTTTAGGAGTTGGGTAAACTCACTAATGTGATTTTTTTTATACAGGTGAAAAGATGAGTTGAGCCTACAATTTAAAAGAGAAGATATTAAGTGAAACCAATGAGAATAACAATCTGCTAAGAACCACATAAGACAAGAAGAAATAAAGTAAATTATAAAACACAATTGAGTTGCCGGAACAACAAACTCTTTCTGATTTCAATCCAAATATTTGATAGCATTGAAACATTAGAGATTAAACAAATACATTAAAATCTACTTTATGTTGGAGTAAAACATCTCCTTAATAAAACTGTATTTATTGATATTTCTCGCTAAAGACTGCATTTTACTGAACTACATTGAACACATCCTGCTGACGTTATAAATGCATCTTCGCCCAATACACACTTTTACTGAATTGCGCCTGAATGCACCTTAACTGAAGAGAGCTAACGTAAACTCTCCTGCAGATTCAAACATGGATTTGCGTCTATAGCGTTGCATAAGCATGAAAAATATAGGTTGCACTTCATATTGTATAATAACAACTCGATGCTGTAACTGCAGACTGAGTTTAAATTGGGTACACATCTAAGATTGTAGAAATATAATAAATAGCTAACAGTAAAACAAACGGTGAAATACATACAGAGGAATTAATATCATATAGGAGCATTAATGACTTACAGATGTAGCACTCCAGATAGGACTCACATGGGTGTGTCCCAGTCAAAAGCCCAGCGGATCCTAGTGGCTGGGGGTGTTGCCAAATTGCTAGAGGGCGTTGCCAAATTTCCCCATTTGTTCAATTACAGGATTTAACCATGAGATGGCGCTTCATTCACAAATACACAAAGACAACTGGGTGTTGTAGAACTTAGTCTGTTTGCAGCTCTGCAGTTGTGTTTGCTGAATACTGTAGCATTTAATCACTTATTTGTTATGGTTTCCAGAGGCTACTATAATGAAAAAACATCAATATTTTAGATCAAATAAAGTATAAAGTTTGCTTTATGCAGTATATTTTTTGTAATATTGTTGGGGTGTTTTTACACAGTACAGTAGATTGAAGTAAATCAATGTATACATTAAGATAAGATAAGATGGACCTTTATTAATCCCCGTGGGGAAATTCAGTAGTTCAAACAGCAACAGGGTGAGAGTGAAAAACAGGATAGCACAGATTCACACAGATTAATACAATCAAAAATAAGATGAGCGATACAAATAATAATAATGAGAAACTATGAAATAAGAAATGAATAAAACTAAAATATAATTATCATATCATATATTATAATGTATTGTATTATTAAGTAATATCATACATTAACCCCATTATAGCAGATGCCACATTGAATGGATGAACACATTTATGCATCAATAATTACAACAGAGTATTTCTAAATACAAGTTGTAAAAATACTTATATGTATTTAATATGAATAACATAATGATTAATTTCAGATGATAATACTTTTCAGGGTTAGGTCCCGTATGACAGCGCTTAGCTCTCTGCTGCAGAGAAGATCACTGCTCTAAACAAAGTCAAAAATCCTACATCCAAACGGAATAAATATAATTAATTGTTATTAATACTTTAAGTCTTGTTCATTGTTTTTCACTTTTATTAAATGTTTGATATTTCCGGCACAGACCCTTTCATACCGGCAATGCGCGATAGAAACAACAGAAAGCAACAGCTTAAATATGCGTTATGTGTTAATTTCATCAACGAAAACTATGAAGAAAAATGTTCGTCAACAACCTTTTTTACATGACTGAGACGAGACGATGACGAGCTAAAAATAGATTCTTGATAACGAAAACTATGACGAAATGTATATTTAGTTTTCGTTGACGAGACGGGACTAAGGTGTTAATGGTGCACTATCGGACATTCAAAATGCAGCATATTCTCCCCCAAGTGTCCATCTTGTCTGTCAAAATGCATCTTACGTTTGTTTCTAACTTGCAATATCATTATTTCCGCTCTCTTCACTCCAGAAGAGCGATCTCCCTGTGTGCGGGGGCGGGGCCTAACAGACATGCTGCAGCGGACACAGAGATCTGCCGGGGACGGAGCGTTCAGAGTATAGAGACACATTTTGGCTAAAAGTTGACTAAAATGTAATTTTTCATCGACTAAAAGTTGACTAAAACGTTTTGAGTTTTCGTCGACTAAAACTAGACAAAAACTACAAAGGATAGGAATAACTAAAATGGGACTACAACTAATAACCATTTTCCTCTAAAGACTAAATCAAAAACAGCTGCCAAAATTAACACTGAAATATGCGAACACAGACCTACAGACTGGAGGTTGGGAGATCACCGAAGGGGGGGGGGAGAGCTGTGACGATCCCCCTTGGGAGACTTACTCCACACATTCCGATGGCCAATTAGTTTTAAACAAAGAGTTTGCAACATGGGGGGTGGGGGCTTCTCAAAAGAGAAAATGCAGATATAATTCTCTCTCTCGACTCGCTGGTATCTCGAGCTGAGCGCTCATTGGTGGTTTGTACCCCGTGCTGCTGATGAAACTCTCCATTGGCTCGGCAAAAGTTTGTTGTTGTGTTGTGTCAGTTTTACGTCGCCACTTCCATTCACATTTTTCCTCATTGTTCCACAATGTTTATCATGAAATTAATATCTATATTTTATACTATACTTGCACTGCTTACCATTTTCATACTTTATATATCTTAGCATATTCATACACACTGTTGTGATGTTGTGATTGTCACTGTTTTCAAAGTCATCCTGAGGCCTTAGTTTTGGTTTCAAACATCATATATGTGTTGCTTCTTTGGGGCTTGTTTTCATAGACCTGCTTATTTCTCTCAAATCTGGCAACAGAGTGGGCGCAGTGTCTAATTGTAGCAGTAAGCTAACGAGTACTGATAAGCTTTATTTTGTTTTGATCCAATGCTGCACAACTGAACTGATCCAATGCTGCTGTGAAAGAAAGAAGCTATATCCATGTAGGATAGAATATCCAATTTAAATAAAAAAATAACCTTAAGGGACAACTTCAATGCTTTTTTTCTTTTTTTCTCTTAATGCATTGCATAAAGATCGGATCGGGAAAAATCGGTAAAATCAATTATGAACCGAATAGGAAGCCAGTGCAGTGAGGCCAGAATTTGGGTGATGTGCTCACGCTTTTTATGGCCAGAAAGAAGACGTGCAGCGGCGTTCTGCACTAGCTGCAGGCGTTTAATTGAGGCCTGGTCCACACCCACATACAGACCGTTGCAGTAATCCAACCTTGTGGTTACAAAGGCGTTGATAACCCTTTCCAAGTCTTTAAAAGATAAAAACAACTTGTTCTTAGCCAATAGTCGTATTTTAAAAAAAAGCAGGTTTTAACTACGCTGCTGACCTGTTTATCAAATTTAAAAGTGCTATCGAAGGTCACTCCAAGGTTCTTGACAGAGGGGAGGATGTTTTTTTTTTAGGGAGCCCAGAGTATCAACTGGGGAGGCTGGAGGTTGGGGTCCAAAAAAGATGACCTCAGTCTTACTCTCGTTTAGGTTGAGGAAATGTTGGCTCAGCCAGGAAATGTTGGCTCAGCCAGGATTTGACCTCTGTAAGTCGGGGCGAGGGGCACCTTATTCCGTCTTTCTGGCTGTTTGTACCTGTGTACTCTCATGTTCCGATTAACCCAGCTTCCCCCAAATTTCTTTTTTGTGTCGATGTCTACGCCGGGGTCCTGGGTCGAGGCTAATCCTGTAGCTGTGGTCGTGTGTCCTGGATCCTCTATCCTGAGTTCTGCATTTGAGTCGTGGATTTCGAGTCGTTGCTGAACCTGTCTCTGTGGTCCTGCCTGACTCATCATACTACTTCCCTGATGGCTGCCACAGGATTGTTGACATCCTCGTGGATTCATCTTCTTATTATAGACACATGCATTTCCAAACATTTGGACTACCTTAGTTGTAAAATGTATTATCTCTTCGATTTACACACGGCATCTATTGCACGTCTGTCCGTCCTGGGAGAGGGATCCCTCCTCTGTTGCTCTCCCTGAGGTTTCTCCCATGTTCCCCTTTAAACTGTGGGGTTTTCTCTGGAAGTTTTTCCTTGTACGATGTGAGGGTCTAAGGACAGAGGGTGTCGTATTGTCATACTGATATTCTTTACAAACTGTGAAGTCCACTGAGACAAATGTAACATTTGTGATATTGGGCTATATGAATAAACATTGATTGATTGATTGATTGATGTTGCACACTGAGACAGTACAACACAGAAAGAACAGTACACCTATTGTGTAAGTGCATACAAGAAGGTCACACAGTATGATCACACAAATACATACAAAACAAAACATATGTTTTTATTAAAACGTACAGGCTGCATTATGTGTTCTCAGCCTTGGAGAAACTTGACATGTGTTGGTATGTGTCTGAACTTCTCTTTAGTGGTTCATTAATAAAAATATTTCAACGTGGGCCTACTTCGTTCATCATTGAGGTTAATTTCATTGTGTGCTTTAATGTATTTACAAAGTGTGAAGAGGAGGCAACTTTAGAATAGGGAACTTGTTCAGGTCAACTAGAATCAAATTACTAGCTTATTGGTTATAAACAAGACTTCACTTTAGAATAGGGAACATGTTCTTAGATATAAATACCTAATTTTGAGTCATTTAGACACAATTAACACTTAGAGTTTCATGTCTTGTTACATAAGAAGAGATCATATTTGTTAAGTGTAATTATGGGAGAATTACTATTCTTGTGTTACTACTGCCTTATTAGGCCCATATTGAGCAGAGCATGTAGAGCAAAACTCATGTACAACAACTTCCTTACTTGCAACAAATCAGCACTAATTAGAGGGTTATTGAGGAAAAACTCAACTAATGGCTTATTACTTGTAGAATATGGTCAAGTAGAATAAGGCATTAATAAGTGTTTTTATAATGACTAATAAAGAGCCAATATACTGCTAATATGCATGTTAATTAACAACTAGTTCATGGTTAATTTGTGTACCTTAATATAAAGTGTTACCAAAGGATTCTATGTACTGTCAAGAGGAAGATGAGGCACACAAGACCTAACAATGCAGACAAGCTGAAGGCCGTTATTCATGCTAAAGGAGGTCCAGGTTGCGCAAAAAAAAAAAATACGTGTGAGTTTTAACAACATGTTTATTTATTGACTTTTCAATCCTGTATAATCATTTTGCACAAAGATGGCACTGTTTGCCAGAGCACTTAATCCTTCTGGGTTTCATGAAGAACAGCTCCAACGCCTGTGTGTATCGGAACACCTCTGGTGCTGGTCCATTATTACATTTATTGAGATGCACCTGTATGAGTCCATGTACAGGTTTAGCAAGGCGGTGAGAGATGCTAAACGACTACTCTGAGAAACTCCAACACCAGTTCTCAGCTAACGACTCTGCAAACAGGTCACAAACTATAAGGCTAAGGCCTCACACTCCGTGAACAGCCGACGCCTTGCTAACCGCCAGTGAAACTACGTTTTAGATCAGAGACAGTACTAACTCACCTGTTGTCCTGAAACTCTCCAGGGCATCTGGAAAAGCATTTCAAATAAGGAATGGATAAGGGCTGCAAAGTTAAAAGAAGTGTTAATCGTGGTAAGATTTTAAATTCTAATACTCTAGAGTTTCTCTGAATATGTGTTTCCTGTTTCCTGCAGACGTCCAGCAGCTGGTGGTGGTTAAAGAAGAGGTTCCCCCTGAGCAGCAGGAGTGGAGCTCCAGTCTGGACCAGGAGAACCCAGAGCCCCCCCCACACATTAAAGAGGAACAGCAGGAACTCTGGATCAGTCAGGAGGGAGAGCAGCTTCAAGGGCTGGAGGAGGCTGATATCACCAAGTCCAGATTCACTCCTGTCCCTGTGAAGAGTGAAGATTATGAAGAAGAGACTGAAGGCGGTGCTGATTGGAAGGAGACCAAAGAACCAGGTTCAAACTCACAGAGGAATAAACAAGACCCTATCAGTGATTCAAGACGTAGTGCAGGAGAGAAAACATTTGGCTGCTCAGTCTGTAAGAAAGCTTTTACACAGAGAGAAAGTTTAAAGGAACACATGATAATCCACACAGGAGAGAAACCATTCCGCTGCTCAGTCTGTAAGAAATATTTTGCACAGAGAGGAAGTTTAAAGGAACACATGATAATCCACACAGGAGAGAAACCATTCAGTTGCTCAGTCTGTAAGAAACATTTTGCACAGAGAGGAAATTTAAAGGAACACATGATAGTCCACACAGGAGAGAAACCATTCAGCTGCAGTGTTTGTGACAGAAGATTTACTTGGAGTCGTTCGGTCAAAAGCCATAAGTGTGTTGGTCGTCAGTCCTCACAGCTTCATCAAAGACAAAATGAACATATGGAAACAGAAGATGATGGAGAGGAATGTGGAGGACCAGAACCAGCCAGGAACTCAGATCCAGAGAGACATTTACAACCAGAGACTGATAAAGGTGGCGAACCATCTCTAGAACCTGATGACAATGTTGACATTGAGTTTTGGAAAGATACCAGGCAGCATCAGTCTGGGTTCACTTATCGAAGAAATAAAAAAGTATCTATAAGTAAAGGATATATGACCAGTAAGAAACTAGTCAGCTGCTCTGATGACCAGATTCAAACAGGTCCCAAGACTGGCGATGGTGTTTGTTATTCCACACAGACCAGGCAACCTCATTCAGGTCCAAACCATTTGGAAACAGAGGACGTTTCCATCAGCGAGAATCCATTCAGTCCCTCAGAGCGTAAAGATCAATATGAGGACAGTCAGCTGTCGCACAAAACATCTCCCACAAGAGAGATACCATTCAATTGCTCATGTTGTGGTAAATGGTTTGCAACAGAAGGAAATCTGGCCAGACACATATGTGTCCACAGAGAGGGGAAACCACCCAGCTACACAGTCTCTGAGAAAAGTTTCCTGCTGGAGTCGCAGCTCTTGAACCACGATTGTGTCGGTAAGCCCTTGCAGCGTCACACTTCTAACGCACTGTTCGACAGCTCTCAGCGTGGAACAGTGATAGACCGAAAGCACCAACTGCCAGTTACCAGCAGAATTCAGAAAAATCTGAAACCGAATGATGGCTCACTTTGCAGTATCGCTTTTTCCAATCTTGAAAGTTCTCAAATGCCTGGTCAGTTTGGGGAGAAACCTTTCTGCTGCTCTGTGTGTAACTCAGGTTTTAGTGACAGCGAGGCTTTAGTACAACACATGAGGATCCACACGAGACAAACCCAGTTCAGTTGCTCACTTTGTGGTAAAGAATTTGCATGGAGAAGATATCTGACTAAACATATGGAAGTCCACAAGAGGCCGAAATTATGCTGCAGATATTGTAACAGAATGTTCCCTTCACAATTTACGCTGAAATACCATGAATGTGAGGGTAAGTCCTCACAGCCTCTTCAAACAGAAGATGTAGAAACAGCAGCTGATGGAGAGGACTTTGGAGGACTAGAACCAGCCAGAAACTCAGATCCAAAAACACATTTACAACCAGAGACTGAGGACAACCCTGGAGACTCTTCAGAGACTGAAGAGAGTGAAGACGATGATTTTTGGAAACAGAGATGTGAACGCCTGTCAGATTTAAGCACTTTGAAAGATGCATTTTCCCACAGTGGTGAAACATTTAACAGCAATCACCAGAAAGAGGAATTGTTTATGGAAGGTGGAAATCAAAACCAACATATGCCGAACCAGGAAGACCCAGAGCCCCCCCCACACATTAAAGAGGAGCAGGAGGAACTCTGGAACAGTCAGGAGGGAGAGCAGCTTCAAAGGCTGGAGGAGGCTGATATCACCAAGTCCACATTCACTCCTGTCCCTGTGAAGATTGAAGATGATGAAGAGAAACCTCAGTCTTCTCAGCTTCATCAAAGACAAACTGAACACCTGGAAACAGAAGCTGATGGAGAGGACTGTGGAGGACCAGAATCAGCCAGGAACTCAGATCCAGAGAGACATTTACAACCAGAGACTGAGGACAACCCAGGAGACTCTTCTGAACCTGACACTGAAGACAGGGCTGATTGGAAGAAGACCAGAGAACCAGGTTCAAACTCTCAGAGAAATAAACAAGACCCTGTCAGTGATTCAAGACGTAGTACAGGAGAGAAACCATTCAGCTGCTCAGTATGTGAGAAGTCTTTTAAACAGAGGGGACATTTAAAGGAACATATGAAAATCCATACAGGAGAGAAACCATTCAGCTGCTCAGTCTGTGAGAAATCATTTCCAACGAGAACAAATTTCCATAGACATTTGAGAACACACACAGGAGAGAAACCATTTAGCTGCGTAGTCTGTGAGAGAGCTTTTGCCCTGAAAGAACCTTTACAACGACACATGAGAATCCACACAGGAGAGAAAATATTCAGTTGCTCAGTCTGTAAGAAATCTTTTGCACAGAAAGCATATCTAAAAGACCACATGATAGTTCACACAGGTGAGAAACCATTCAGCTGCTCAGTCTGTGAGAAATCTTTTAAACGGAGAGAAAGTTTAAAGGAACATATGAAAATCCATACAGGAGAGAAATCATTCAGCTGCTCAATCTGTAATAAATCCTTTCCAACGAGAGCACATTTCCATCGACACATGAGAATCCACACAGGAGAGAAACCATTCAGCTGTTCAGTCTGTGGGAAAGCTTTTGCCCTGAATGCAACTTTACAACGACACATGACAAACCACACAGGAGAGAAACCATTCAGCTGCAGTGTTTGTGAAAAAAGATTCACACAGAGTTATCAGGTCAAAAGACATAAGTGTGTTGGTCGTCAGTCCTCACAGTTTCATCAAACTCAAACTGAAGAGAACAGAGAGGCAGAGCCTACAGCCAGCAGCTCAGCTGAACACATGGAAACAGAAGCTGATGAAGAGGACTGTGGAGGACCAGAACCAGCCAGGAACTCAGATCCAGAGAGACATTTACAACCAGAGACTGAGGACGACCCTGGAGACTCTTCAGAACCTGACACTGAAGACAGTGATTATTGTTAGGTTTAAACTCTTTGGGTGAGTCCCAGTAAGCCGTATATAATGCGATAACTTGACTTTTTGTGATGAAAATGTTTTGGTCCAAGTAAAGAGAGGACTGTGGAGGTCCAGAACCGTCAACATTTATATCCAGAGACTGAGGAGGTTTCCATTTTGGGTTATATAATTCAAAGGAAAATTAATATAATCCTCAATGTAAAATGCATGATATGTCACAAAGCTATATACTTATATACTAAATGTACACAGTTTGGTAAACTGACATGAAAGAGTCTAAGGTCTGATATAGTTTATCACTAAAGGTGTCACTGTTCAGCAGAGGGAAGACACCCTTACTCTCACAGCAGGAGGCCCCTGACTCAATGGGATATTACTGTAAGCTTTAGTTTAGTTTTTGAGGCAAGTCTGGACATGTCCAGGAAGCAATGACTCTTCTCCACATACGTGGGTCTGTTGGTGTGTATTCATTTCTGCTTCTGTTGGTATGATATAAAAGCAGCAGCTGAGAGAGGAAACAAGGTCTTAGGGTTCTTAACTGGGAATCTATTCCTAGACGTTATTTACCCGTTATTTATCTGTCATCGTGAGGAAATTCCTCTGGAGATATGCAGGGAGTTTTAACAAAAAGGAAAACATGTAAACCGGTAAATTAATAATTAATACCAGAGAGTAAGACATAGTATAACTGTCACATTGTAATCGGATAAAGTAAAAAACGATGTTAGAGTGTGGACCATTTATTCAAATAAAACCATCCCACCCATTTTGACTGGGGTAACCTAAATTAATTATGCGCTGTCCTCTCCTGATTTAGGTTAAGATTGCACGACTGCCACACTCACACTTAGGTAGGGCCTCATTACAGATACTAGAATCCTACAGGATCGCTGCAGCAAGATGTTGGAGATCTTCTACCAGTCTGTTGTTGGAGATCTTCTACCAGTCTGTTGTTGGAGATCTTCTACCAGTTTGTTGTTGCCAGTGCACTCTTCTTTGATGTGACGTCTCTTTGGACAACCAGACTTAAACTCACATTTTAAAATATATATGTTTTTAATGTATATCTTAATTGTCACAATATACATCGCATTAACATGCTCGTAACAACAACATAATAATCATGCAATGAAAGGCCAGCAACGCAACAATAAAAATAAATTAAAACTGCGGTCACAGACGTGCACGCAGTTGTGGGCGGGCCCTTCGCGTATGTGCGCCTGTCTGGGAGGTTCGCCGGTCGTCCCGGCATCAAGCAGAAGCGCGCGAGTCCTCCGAAATGAGGCGTTTGTCATTTCTATGATTTTCGCGTCCTAGACTCCCAGGTCCTCCGGCAGCGACCCGGAAACGGGTGTCGGCGCGCCGTCTTGAGGAAAACAAATTTCTCTAAAGGGTCGTTGAGGATCGATTATTGAGGAGGCTGTCTGGAGGAGCCGTAACCGAGGATACACTGATTTAGAGGAGAGAGGAATCTCTCTGGAGGAGCTATAACCGAGGATACACTGATGTATCCTTCAAAGTCGATTTCAGCCAACAGTGATGTTTAAAAGAGGTGTGACGCATGGCTGGACTTATGTCAACGAAGCACAGCTCTGCAAAATGTTACCGTTGTGATTATAAGTTATTCAAGATGATCAAATGTGTATCAGACTTTCTGCCCTTTACCGTTTCTTTACTCACTAATCACATCTCCCCTGGATGTTAGGCTACTTTTTTTTTTCATTCAGACGCGATGTTTACGGTGAGAACAGCAATAATATATGTAACAGGCCTACATTACACACTTTATTTGTATGCTTTAGTATATACTGTATCTACAAGTAAACAGTAGATATCTTTCATGAAACCATATAGTGCTTCACATAATAAAATATACAAGGGCTGTAGCCTGATATACATTATATGCTTTAGGAGCTGTATGTGTGTGTTGTACAGTGAGTAGGTGTATGTTGTGGAGTGTATAGGTGTCTGTTGTAGGGGTGTAACGGTTCACAGAAGTCACGGTTAGGTTCATACCCCGGTTTGGGGGTCACGGTTCGGTACAACAAGGAAATGCAAAAAAAAGTCCCAAATGCATAATTTTTCTTTGCTGTTATTTATTTTTTAACAGTAGTGCAAGTTTTGGTATGAAAATAAGGAACTCTAACATTTGGAACCATTAACTGTATTACACAGTTAAAAACAAACCACAAACAGTAACACACACACACACACACACTCAGATGGCCATATTATTTATAATGGCTGATGTCAAACAAAAAGGTTAAATAAGCTTTACAACTAAAAAGAATGTCTTGAAAATATTAAAATAAATAATAAGAAAGTGTTTCAATCACAATCAATAAAAGCCAATACAGAACTGTAACATCTCCTGATGTCAAAATATAAAATAAATACAATGATAAATATAAAACAAAATAAAATCTGTACCTTTAGGAGCAATGTCTAACATGTGTAATTAAAAACTCACGCTTTACCCTATTTTCAAGTTTTTCTTCAAATGTATGAGTTTGTCTACACTGTCAGTAGTGAGGGCAGATCTGTTGGCGGTAACTATGTCACCTGCCGTCGAGAAAACCCTCTCGCTGGGGACTGAGACTGACTCGGATGTGATTGAGCATGTTTGACGTGTTACCACTAGCATACCGCACCGCTGTCGAACAACGCCGACACACCGTCCTCGTCCGATCCACAACTCGCACCCCATCATTGTTGTAGTCCACAGGGAACCCGAAATGTTCCCACACACCTGATCTAAAAGAAGCAGAAGTGGGTTCTAGCTCCTGTGTGTTGTGTGAACTCGCCATAGCTACTAACTTTTCTTCTTCATGTATTGTGTTCGTTTTGTTGTTCTTCATTTGTTATTTACGGGCGTCTGGCTTGTAGGCGCAATACCGCCCCCTGGACTATACATAGTGTAATACTGCCCTGAGTGACAGACTTTTTTCCAACTCGTAAAAAAAGGCGTATTCGCCGTGTGACTGCATGTGCCGAACCGTGACGGTACGGGACGAATACGGATACCGTTACACCCCTAGTCTGTTGTAATTGAATTTGCCGCCAGCAGGGGCGGTGTGTGTGTGTATGTGTTGTGGAGTGTATAGGTGTCTGTTATATTTGAATTGCCGCCAGCAGAGGCGGTGTGTTTGTGTGTGTGTGTCTGTGTGCGTGTGTGTGTGCTAGAGAGTTGATGTGCCAGGCAGACAGGCAGGTACTAGTAGCTTATCTGACATATAAATGGGCAAAAATTGTACTTTTTAGTCATATTTAAATTTCCTTAAAATGCATGAAAAACACACATTGTTCAAAATGGCTGACTTTCTGGGGGGCGGGGTTAATGGAAACCATTTTCAAATACGTCCGCAATTCCATGAGGAATGTCTGTGCCAAGAATCAGGTAGCTCGGAGAAACTATATGTGACTACCGCACAATAGGGGGCGCTATTGAGACGTGTTTGCAAAAACGTACAATTATTTTGTACAGTCTAGAAAAGGTCGTGGGCTGTGACATGTGTTCCAAGTGTAAAGGCCGTAACTAATTTGTCCGTAAGTGTTTTTAACCCTTCAATTTCGAGATAAAACTGTGTAGGACACACCCACATTCATCATTGGTGGCAACACTTTAAATCTCAGTTTACACTCATCCTGCCAGTATATGTATGACAACATATATATATTTCGTCCATCCGTTCTTGAGGTATACATTTCTTGTGTTTTTGGCGCCCCCTATTGTCCAAAATGCACATGCTTTTTTGTGCCTATTCCCCAAGACACACTGAACCTATCCACCGAAATCTGTGATAGTTGGCTAAATTCTGGATGAGTTATGAGCATTTATGTCTAAGAAACACCTTTTTCCTAATAAGAATCATACCAATAACAATAGGTCTTCGCACACTTCATGCTCAGGCCCTAATAAAAAATGTCCCACTTTCTGTTGAGTTTTTTTTTTTTGTAAAATATTTGTTTCTCCGAATCGAAGGGGAAAAATACAAAAACATTGCACACAATTTAAACCAATCAATGTTGTGTAATTAACAAGGATAATCTGGTGTTTTTTAGTCGATGAGTAGTGCAGATATCACTGTCAAATCAATCGACAGTAAGGGGAATACTTACTTCCGGGTGTAAAATTCTCCGTTATCCGATGGGAATGGACGCTCACATTGCCTTTAAGGGCAGCCGACACCAACGAATGCCGTGCTTCCATGAGCGTTAAATCCCGCCGCAGATGGGAATACATTGCAATCAGTTGAAAGCTATTTGCGTCCCTTTATGAAGCTGAAGGAGCCTAGGAGCGTCACAACTGCACGCCACGCCACGGGACCCTGATCAAGCGTTGCTCTTTGACGTTTATGGAGTGAGAGTGTGTTGGAATGCCACGTGAATGTTATTATTGTGGTTTACCAGTCTCAAGTAGCTCACTGTGCCGTACCCCTGCTCACTGGGATCCGAGAAATGGTGTAGTTATGCTTGGATCTGTTGGCCAAAATCATTGGGCTTGATGCACCTTTTTACCTTGAAGTCACGGCCCGTCCACACAGCAGCATTAAAAAATCTTCCAACGCTTCTGCCCATTCACTTTGAATGGGGCCTCACTTTTCGCCGAACTGCATTGTGGGGAAGCAAAGCGAAGATTTCCAGGATTTTCAGAATTTAAAAGTTGAGCAATGTTCAATTTTTGAAGCTAAGGTGGAAGCGTCAACCAATCAAAACCTGTTTATGCAAATCTGACAGTACAAGCGCTAGCCAATCAAACCACGTGCAAGCTGGGAGTGACATTTTCTATATTCCTGAAAATGGAGGAGAAATTAGTTATTGCGTTAGCAAATCACCCGGTTCTTTATGACCAGTCCCTATTAACTTACCGGGATACAAGCCGGAGGAACCAGGCATGGAGGGAGGTGGCAGAGACAGTTTATATCCAGTTTACTTCGTTTTAAAATTGCTATTGCTTTGTATGTCGGGGGCGGGAGATTCATGTGATTGGTTGTTGGTCGCGTTGCTCGCAAAAAATCCCCAAGTTTCAGATACGCCAAGCTCCAAGATTTTTTTAACGCGGCTGTGTGGATGTACTGTCAGTCATCTTCTGAAGATCTAGCTTCCATGTAACCCACTGCTTAGAAAACTTCTCAGGTATGTTCTCATCCCAACCATAGCTAGTGCTACACAGCTCTTGTAATAGCAGCTTGGCAGGCAGAGCAAAGGGTGCAAGGAACCCAAGAGGATCATAGATGGAGCTTACCATAGATAATATTCCTCTCCTTGTTTGTGGTTGTGGCTTGATGCTGACATTGAATGTAAAATGGTCCTCTTCCACACACCATTGCACTCCAAGTGCTCTCTCAGTTGGGAGTGGATCTCTGTCTAGGTTCAGCTCCTTCACTTCTTTAGCTCTGTCAGCTTCAGGAATTGAGGACAGCACCTCGACCACTAGCAGCGACTGTTGCTTATCCATTTAGAGAAGTAGAATCCTCCCCTCTGACATGCAGCAGTGAGCTCTTTGGCCAGCAGGATAGCTTCTTCCTCTGTAGCAACAGACTTTAGGCAGTCATCCACATATATGTTTTTCAGTATTGTGTCAATCACTTCAGGGCTGAAGTACTCCCTATTATCCATTGCTGTTCATTTTAATGCGTAGCTAGCGCAGCTGGGTAATGACACAGCGCCAAAGAGATGCACAGTCCTGCGGCACTCAGAAGGGGGAAGGCTTGCGTCCCCACCAGGCCACCACCAGAATCTTAAAAAGTCATCATTCACCCCATCACTCCGATTGGCTCCTGGTGGAATCTGGTTAGTACTCCTAAAAGGCTGTTAGTGAGATCAGGACCCTGCAGCAGTTCTGAGTTTAAGGATGTGCCTTTGAATGATGCTTCACAGTCAAAGACCACTCTGAGTTTTCTTTTCTTGGGGTGGTAGACCCATGATGAGGTATATACCAGACTTTACCCTCCTTTTGCTTCAGCTGCCCCTGTGGTACTTCTTCAGCATAACCTTTGTCAATGACATCACTGAGAAATTTGGTATATTCCTCATGAAATGATGCCTTCCTACGAAGCTTTCTTTGCAGGCTGGAGAGACAAAACTAGAGCCAAAGGGTGGGTGGAGGGGGTCTGGAGGACGGGTTTGGGCTGACAGCCCAGGGGCACAGCGGAGGACCCGGAAAGGGTCTCAGGCGGTGGGCCCGGGGGCACAGCGGAGGACCCGGAAGGGGTCTCGGGCGGACGGCCCGGGGGCAAGGCAGAGTTCGAGAAGGTGTTCTCGGGCGGACGGCCCGGGAGCAAGCCAGAGTTCATGGTGGGCGACCGCGGGCGAACTCAGGGGGCCGAGCATGAGGGTGAAGGCAGCGGCTGGAAGAGTCAGGGGGCCGGGCCCGAGGGCGAGGACCGCGGCCGGGAAAGTCAGGGGGCCGGGCTCGAGGGCGAAGACCGCAGCTGGAAGAGTCAGGGGGCCGGGCCCGAGGGCGAGGACCGCGGCCGGGAAAGTCAGGGGGCCGGGCTTGAGGACGGGCAGGAGCTGGTGGAACCCCTGGCGGGTCAGACGTAGACGAGACCCTGGATGGAACCTTGGCTGGTGTCAGTGGAACCCACGACGGAGCAGGCGTCGGCGGGACCCCCAACGGAACACGACATGGGGTTGGCAGGACCCCCGGCAGAAGAGCAGTCGGCGGGACCCCCAATGGGACAGGACATAGGGTTGGCAGGACCCCCGACAGAAGAGTAGTCGGCGGGACCCCCAACGCGACAGGACATTGATTTGGCAGGACCTCCAGCGCAACCTCCAACGGCACTTGAGTAGGGACTTGAGTAGGGACTAGAGAAGGGACTTGAGATGGAACTTGAGAGGGGACTCGAGAGGTGACTTGAGAGAGAACTCGAGAGGGAACTTGAGAGGGGACTCGAGAGGTGACTTGAGAGAGAACTCGAGAGGGGACTTGAGCGGGGACTCGAGAGGGAACTTGAGAGGTGGATTGATAGGAGACTCGAGAAGAGACTCGAGAGGGGACCTCTGAGAGGGAACTTGAGAGGTGGCTTGATAGGAGACTCGAGAAGAGACTGGAGAGGGGACCTGAGAGGTGACTGGAGAGGGGACTCCAAATCAGCAGGAATGTGAGTCTGTTACAAATATCAAAACAATAACAAAATATATCCGTCGTAAACGAAACCGGAAACAGTAGTATATTTTATTTTGTTAACACTGTAAACTTGACAGCTTTTTATCCCAAACCACCTACTGGTTAAAGCACGTTATTACACGTTTAGAGTAATGCAATGCAGGTAGATTGTGTTGCTTTTTAATGACTGTTTAAAATGCCTTTTTCTTAATGTCTTTCATTTTTGTAAAGCACTTTTGAATGTGTTATATTTTATGAAAACATTTAAATATTAAGAGTACCTACAAAATAGGAGGAAAGTAGAAGGTCAATGATAGAAATATAGAACAGAAAATATCAAGAAGATACTGTAAATGATATCTAGAATAAAATAGTTTAGTGCCTGATAGGAGGATGTGCAAAGATATTAAGAGGATCCGCAAAACAGACAAACTAATTAGACTTTATTTAAACATTAAATAATACTTTAGGTTAATGTCTTCTTTTAAATACATGTAAGCAAAAAACTTTTGGGTTATCTGATAAATATTAAGCCTGACAATGTACTTAACGTTTAATATATTGCATGGTTTGTTTTGGGACTTGACAATCAACTTTCCTGCAATGTTAACTATGTTGAAGCACTTATTTTAACCGATATTATATATATTTATTACACTCTTATAAGATAGAATAAGAAATGTGCAGAATATGACAATATGTGTGTACCTCCATTAAACTGATAGATGTCTTGTTGAGGAACCTGTGACCCACGTTTGTCATCATTGCAGAACTACACCGTAGTTGTGTATATGATATGTCAATAAACCTTTGGAAATCTTGAAAGGGATGTGCAAAATAGCCATTATATACAGTTTTTGATGAACGATTAGAGAATAACGAGCAATGAATATGCTTTATAGGGGTCTGCAGATACATTTTTTCTTCTCAAGCACCCGTTATCAAATATCTCGCCTGATTGTTTGCACTTGACAATCACATTCACTGAATTTTACTCTGGTGGAACTAAAGTCTGATTTAAGGGTTATTTATATTTCACATCATTAATCCAAATCTGTAAAGTAACTAAAATAAATGTAGTGGAGTAAAAATAACAGGTTAACCTTAAAGAAAGCCCTCAGGATGATAAAAGACCCCCACCACCCCAGCCACAAACTGTTCCGTCTGCTGCTGCCGTCTGGCAGGCGATACCGCAGCATCAGGACTAAAACCACCAGACTCAGGGACAGCTTCATCCCACAGGCCAGAAGACTATTAAACACCTGAACTTTGAAACAACCTACATAACATTCATTTGGCTGCTACTTAGAAATTATTTGTGAAATATATCATATTCCAATCACTTGAATATCGACTCTTATTGCACTATTTCACTTTTTACTATATATTTTTTTGTATTTACTTGCACTATTTTTTCTGTGTATCTGTTTTATTGTGTTGCACTGTTGGAGGAGCCTGTGACCTAAGGGGGGCGTAGGACACATTCAATTCCTGTTCTGGTTAGTGTGCCGTCGATGGGATTCATTCCTTTTCAAAATGCTGTTTGACGCTCCGTTTAAACTTCACGCACTGCCACTCCAACATCCAATTACAGAGCTTGAGGACTGATCACGGCATTTGTCACAAATGATAGCTGAGGATTCTGGGTAGTGTAGTGTCTTCTGCCATCCTAAACTCCGAAAAAATATTTGTTTTTCCGAATCGAAGGGGAAAAATACAAAACCATTGTACACAATTTAAACCAATCAATTTGTGTAATTAACAAGGATAATCTGGTGTTTTTGAGTTGATGAGTAGTGCAGATCGGTTCTGCCCTCCCGAATGATACTTCCTGCACAACGGGACCTAATCGCCAAAATCACCATTTCATTCATTTGTGTATCTCTGCAATAAATATGTATACTTACATCAAAACCGTCTTTACTGATTGAACTGAGGACATATTGTTTATCCTGTTTCTTTTATTTTTTAACAATATGATTTGTTGATTACAGTGTACTCTAACTTATTCTGAATATCTTATTGTGTGTCTACCATAGAAACTCTGGAGGTAAGTATATTGTTGAAGTTTATATGCATAGAGTTAACTCTTTTATTAGTAACAGTTTCAACTTTAGTGCAATGCCTTGTGTATTACTTGTTTCTGCATCTACAACTAAATATATAACTAAATCTAATCTCATCTAAATAAACCTAAATAAAAAGTATTTTATTCCTGATTCAACGGAGGTGAAAGGACTTAAGGAATAATCCTAAAATTCCATCTTAACTCTGAACTCTAAATGAGCTGATTGTAATCTGCTGCAAAACACAAACAAATTGCAGGAATGTGAGTCTGTTTCAAAGGCCTTTTTCATTTAGTTCGGTTGGATGATATAAACAGAACAGAATAAAAGTAGAAACATGGTAAATATTCTCTATATCAATAAGTCATTGGTTCTTCTTTTAGACCAGAACAAACTGATAACTCAACAGGAACTATCAAAAACATCCCAATGGAAGTTTAAAGTCATAACATTTCATTAACCAAAATCAAGAGGTTATCGTATAAATCAGAAAAGTAGTATGACAAAAACATTAATCATATTAAAAACATCTGTCGATAAAGATGGACTATATATGCAAGGATGTATGTGGGAGTTCATGTATGAATATTGTCAAACAGAGTTTATACAACCAGACAGATTTTTCTCTTGTGAATTGTCATAGGTCTAATAAATTAATTGTCCTCTTTTTTTGTTGCACATGCAGAGTCTCCAGGGTTGTCCTCAGTCTCTGGTTGTAAATGTCTCTCTGGATCTGAGTTCCTGGCTGGTTCTGGTCCTCCAGAGTACTCTCCAACAGCTGTTTCCATGTGTTCAGCTGAGCTGCTGGCAGGAGGCTCTGCATCTCTGTTCTCCTCACTTTGAGTTTGATGAAGCTGTGAGGACTGACGACCAACACACTTATGGCTTTTGATCTGATGACTCCATGTGAATCGTTTGTCGCAAACACTGCAGCTGTATGGTTTCTCTCCTGTGTGAACTCTAATGTGGCACTTTAAACTTCCTCTCACTGCAAAAGATTTCTTACAAATTGAGCAGATGTATGGTTTCTCTCCTGTGTGGATTCTCATGTGCAGATTTAAATATCCTTTCCATGCAAATGTTTTCTCACAGACTGAGCAGCTGAATGGTTTCTCTCCGCCACTACATCTTGAATCACTGACAGGGTCTTGTTTATTTCTCTGAAAGTTTGAACCTGGTTCTCTAGTCTTCTTCCAATCAGCCCTGTCTTCAGTGTCAGGTTCAGAAGAGTCATCAGCTTCTGTTTCCATGTGTTCAGCTGAGCTGCTGGCTGGAGGCTCAGCCTCTCTGTTCTCCTCAGTTTGAGTTTGATGAAGCTGTGAGGACTGACGACAAACACACTTATGGGTTTTGACCAGATAGCTCTGTGTGAATCTTTTTTCACAAACACTGCAGCTGTATGGTTTTTCTCCAGTGTGGACTCTCATGTGTCTATTTAAATCTCCTTTCTGTGTAAAATATTTCTTACAAAATGAGCAGCTGTATGGTTTCTCTCCTGTGTGGTTTCTCATGTGGTGCTTTAAACTTCTTCCATGTGAAAAATATTTCTTACAGACTGAGCAGCTGAATGGTTTCTCTCCTGCACTACGTCTTGAATCACTGACAGGGTCTTTTTCATTTCTCTGAGAGTTTGAACCTGGTTCTCTGGTCTCCTTCCAATCAGCACTGTCTTCAGTGTCAGGTTCAGAAGATTCTCCAGGGTTGTCCTCAGTCTCTGGTTGTAAATGTCTCTTTGGATCTGAGCTCCTGGCTGGTTCTGGTCCTCCACAGTCCTCTCCATCAGCTTCTGTTTCCAGGTGTTCCGTTTGTCTTTGATGAAGCTGAGAGGACTGAGGTTTCTCTTCATCATCTTCACTCTTCACAGGGACAGGAGTGAATGTGAACTCGGTGATATCAGCCTCCTCCAGCCCTTGAAGCTGCTCTCGCTCCTGACTGATCCAGAGTTCGTCCTGCTCCTCTTTAATGTGGGGGGGGGGTTCTGGGTCCTCCTGGTCCAGACTGGAGCTCCACTCCTGCTGCTCAGGGGGAACCTCTTCTTTAACCACCACCAGCTGCTGGACGTCTGCAGGAAACAGGAAACACACAGTAAGAAAAAACTGTTAACTGTTACAATGTAAAATGTAATGACCATTACCAATATTAACATTTAAAATGCTTGACTATCATTTAGCTAAGTCCCGCCCACTTTGTATGTCTGTTGGCTCAATTGTCTGTCAATTACACATTTTTTACAGATGCTCCGGAGAATTTCAGGAAAACAGGTGAGTTAGTACTGTAGGCAATATACAAGGAAGTTACACTGCTTAGTTTGGACAGGGAGAGTGTGGGGGCGAAGTTTCTCCTTTTCTGTTTGCAGATATGAGTTTGTACATGTAGCTTTGTGTAATTCATGATCATGTTAGTTATCAGGGTTAGATCTGCATTTACTGGCTGTATGAGCTGATGGTGCATTTTAGTGATTGTTTTTAAAGGTAAAAGGGCACTGCTATTGCACAGCTCGCTGTGCCCTTCGATGCACACGTTGCAAATAGGTAGGAATGGAGGAGCCAAATCTCAAATCCTGACTTTATTCACAAAATGTGGACTTTTTTAAATTCTCAAAAATCAACTATTTTTCTCAAAATGTTGAAGTTGGAGTAATGAGGCTAATGTTAAAAGTCAAAGTTACTTTATTTGTTGCATTAAAATATCAAACACTGAGACCAGTGTCAGTGTAAGCTTGCTGACTGCCACTCGTCCACCGGCAGACATCGATCCCCTATTGATATACAATTAAATAAACTTAACACTAAGTAAGGAATTCTGTGTTTGGTAGATTATTTCTTTATCGTAACAATGTTTCTTGACAATAAATCTGATAATGTTGGAAAGCCTGTTTACTTACCTTTCAAATGGGGCCACATTGGTGAGGAACATGCATTCGTGAGTTAATAAAGGGTGAGTTGATAAAGGGAGAGTTCATAGAGAGTGAATATATAGAGGGATAGTAAAGAGGGAACAGACCTGCTCTGTGGATCTGAAGCTGAGGCTGTAAAACAGCGTCCAGTAGTTTCCGGTGTCTCTCGTTCTCCTGTTTTGAACGAGACAGTTCCTCCTCGTACTCTGCTATCGTTCTTTCAAACAGAACAAAGATGTCTTCAGCAGCTGCAGTGAGTCGCTGCTTCACCAACGAGAGCAGCACAACACTCATGTTTACTAAATCACCACTTCCTGTTGAACACACTGTTTCTCTGTGTGTGCTTCAGTCTCTGTTAAACACACTGTTTCTCTGTGTGCTTCAGTCTCTGTTAAACACACTGTTTCTCTGTGTGCTTCAGTCTCTGTTAAACACACTGTTTCTCTCTGAAGCTTCAGTCTCTGTTAAACACACTGTTTCTCTGTGTGTGCTTCAGTCTCTGTTAAACACACTGTTTCTCTGTGTGTGCTTCAGTCTCTGTTAAACACACTGTTTCTCTGTGTGTGCTTCAGTCTCTGTTGAACACACTGTTTCTCTGTGTGCTTCAGTCTCTGTTGAACACACTGTTTCTCTGTGTGTGCTTCAGTCTCTGTTAAACACACTGTTTCTCTGTGTGTGCTTCAGTCTCTGTTGAACACACTGTTTCTCTGTGTGTGCTTCAGTCTCTGTTGAACACACTGTTTCTCTGTGTGTGCTTCAGTCTCTGTTGAACACACTGTTTCTCTGTGTGCTTCAGTCTCTGTTGAACACACTGTTTCTCTCTGAAGCTTCCTGAGCTGCTGTTCAGCTGGACAGCAGGAAGCAGAGGTTTGGGAGGATGATGTCCCTGATGCTGTTTAGATTTCTCCAGCACCACGGGGGTTCCTGTGTGGATGGCAGCTCCTTCCTCAGCAGCGCAGATCCAGTTCTCCAGAATTGTCCTAATAAAAGAGAAAACAAGAGAAAAAGAAACTAATTAATTAATTAATCTTATTAACAAATGATGATTGCAAAATGATGACCATGAACATCCCTAAAGGATTACAAATTCCGTACTGTTTTGGTTTTAAAAATGTCTATATCTATAAAAAAACATGTGCAAGTGTTTGCTACAGACCACCCTTTGTAGCCATGCCGCATACATTAGTTACACTTTAAAAATGTAACGTGTTTGGTAACACTTTATATTAAGGTACACAAATTAACCATCATCTAGTTGTTAATTAACATGCATATTAGCAGTATATTGGCTCTTTATTAGTCATTATAAAACACTTATTAATGCCTTATTCTATATGACCATATTCTACAAGTAATAATCCATTAGTTGAGTTTTTCCTCAATAACCCTCTAATTAGTGCTGATTTGTTGCAAGTAAGGAAGTTGTTCTACATGAGTTTGGGTCTGAATATGCTCTGCTCAATATGGGCCTAATAAGGCAGTAGTACCACAAGAATAGTAATTCTCCCATAACAACACTTAAAACATATGATCTCTTCTTATGTAACAAGACATGAAACTCTCAGTGACAGGGAGGCAAACTGCAGTTATTACACTCATCGTTTTGAAATATGTGTAACTCTGTTCATATAAAACCCACACTGCTCAAACTTCGTTACTTTTCCTAAAATTTGTATATTTATTTATTTATTTTGGGGCGTGGGGAATGAAGAGAAAAAAAGATATGAGCATTTTATGAGCATGGGATTTTGACCCCTCATATAAACATATGCATAATGCTGTGCTATACTTTGCGGCCACACGCCGTTGCCAAGCAACGCTTATTGTTTAGGTGTCCTTTGATAAGCAGGCAGTCATATCATTAGCTAGAACTAGCTAGATCGGATAGATTTGGACAAAAACGCGAGCGAAGTATAACCGGACGCGAGAGAGATCAGATATCAGATCAGCTGCTGCTGACGCAGAACAGCTCTGCATGATCACAGCTCCGCTGTGACGGACCGGTGAGTGGACCAAAATACACTAAGAGTTAGACCTAACACACTTAGCTAGTTTATCTACTCTGGAACAAGCTAAACTAGTTATAAATATATTTATTCTTTAATGTCGGCTTATTACAGGTTCAGCGAGCTGCACGAGACTGACGGGCTGTCAGGAGAGGGAGAGGAAAAGAGAGCACCCCGTTTATTTTTCCCATTTTATTATCCAGAATTACTGTAAACCTTTGAATAAAGTAGTTAATCTACTATTAGTAGTTTATTTAAATGCATTAATGTTTTTTTTTTCATTAGCATAAAATAAATCTCACATACCCCCTGCAGTACTCCAACGTACCCCTAGGGGTCCGCGTACCCCCATTTGAGAACCACTGCTCTATGTGTTGTACTGTCTCAGTGTGAACATAGATTAAACAGCCAGCCAAACTATTTTGAGAGCCAGGGAATGAGCAGCCATGCTCCTTTATTGACTTATTTGCAGTCCACTGACATTCAAACGGAGTGAAACTATAAAAAAAGAAGTTACAAGGCACTTATAAACAGATTAACACATGGGACCACTAAGTGTAAACAAGGTAAATATAGTTAATGCTAGCTATGCGATAAGCATGTGAACAGGCCATGGATGTATAATAAGAACGGTACAGGCTAGTATGGCTAACGCTAGAATGTACACTAACGCTACCGTGCATGCTAACGCTAGCGCAAATGCTAGCGCGAATGCTAACGCATTTTCTCATTGTGTTTAAAACGTTTAAACATCTCCAAATGTCATCATATAAACAAAATACATGTTACTAATCCTTACAGTCATTGCTTTCCGACGGAATTTACCCTTTTACTCTTCAGGTTGCAAAGGGAAAATTAGTAGCAGTCTACTCATTGATGTCTACTGCCATGGTATTCAGTTCACTTTCTCCTACTTCCTGTACCCGGTTTCCTGTCTAACCTTCAGTACACATTTTACAAATATACAAATGTGCAAATATGAAACATACTGGTCAATATCACCTTGCTATTGGTAGCTGAACTGTCAATACCCTAAAACATATTCTTAGATATAAATACCTAATTTTGAATTATTTAGACACAATTAACACTTATAGTTTCATGTATTGTTAATAAGTGTTATTATGGCAGAATAAGGCATTAATAAGTGTTTTATAATGACTAATAAAGAGCCAATATACTGCTAATATGCATGTTAATTAACAACTAGTTGATGGTTAATTTGTGTACCTTGAAGTGGACCTATAATGCTATATTTGAATAATATAGTGTAGGACCATACCTATATAAGGCATATTTATACTTTTTATTTTTCAAAATACCAAACAGATCATGCATTTTAGCCATTCCTCATTTCGCTCAATTTAACACTGTCTTTGCATCATGGGCTGATTCTGTGAGAACAGCACCATCTACAGGCCTGGCATATGTACTACAGCGTCTCCAGCACTTTCGAACGGCAATGTCTGTGGGCTGTCTCCTCCTGATTGGTGGAGTTGGCCCAATAGCCGTAGCGCCACTTCTGTGACGTCATAGAAGTGTTCAAATCTGGATTAGTCTGTATCAGATCCGTTGCAGCCCCTTTTTAAGAGATTTGGGTACGGAGGAAAATAGAGAGGGTTGTGTTTTCTGACACTTGGTGAGTTCCCTGGAACACCGGGGACACATATTCATGTATAAAAGACGTACAAAAGTGCATTTTGCATGATAGGTCACCCTTAATATAAAGTGCTACCTGTTTTTTTTTTTTATTGTATTTCATAATGACAGGAAATCACATTTAAATTACAAGAATAAACGGTTCATTGAAATGTGTCATGTATTTTAACAAAAGAAAAACTGTATAAATGGAATACATTATATATCTGTTTTTTAAGCAGCTTTTAACCTGTTGAACCCCATCCCCCGCCACCGGGGGGAAAAACGCATCATCTGCAGGAAACATCGTCTGAGGGCTTCTTAATATTTAATAAACTATGAATGTTTCATACCCATGTAACGGGAAGAAACTCAGCCAACTGATCTTTTTATTTTGCAAAAAAAAACACAGAGCTCACGCTGAGCCTCTGAATTAGCCACGAGCGAAAAATGTCGCCGAGCACTTGACTTTATGCAGGTAGCCAGACAGTGGGACATTGTACGAAAAGTCAGCATACTCAGCACGGATAGTGCACGCAACATGATTGCAGCGTCCAGGCAGCTCCCATTCGAGCATATGCCTTGACACACACACACACACACACACACACACACACACACACACACACACACACACACACACACACACACACACACACACACACACACACACACACACACACACACACACACACACACACACACACACACACACACACACACACACACACACACACACACACACACACACACACACACACACACACACACACACACACACACACACACACACACACACACACACACACACACACACACACACACACACACACACACACACACACACACACACACACACAATTCATGAGAATATTTGTCATTGGTCAAATGATAATAAACAAACATTTGCATAAAGCATATTTGTCCACTCATATGTTGATAAGAGTATTAAAAACTTGAAAAATATCCCTCTAAGGAACATTTAGAACAGATAAAAAATGTGCCATTAATCGCGATTAACTATTCTAATCGACTGACAGCCCTAGTTATAATAAACATACATACATACTGTATGTTAAATGGATATATCCGCCTTCTTTCTTTTATCTTTCCATTCCCACAACAATATATACATAAAGAAATGGCATATTTTGGACATAGTTCGAATGGTGATTAATCTTGATTAATTCATTTTTAAGCTGTGATTAATCTGATTAAAAATGTTAATCGTTTGACAGCCCTAGTATCTATATCATCACTCCACGATAAGAAGTCCTGACTTTATAAACAAAAACAGACATCACAACTAGGGATGCACCGAATATTCGGCCACCGAATATTATCGACCGAAAATTGTTAAAAAGAGCCCTTTTGGCTTCCGGCCGAAAGGGTTTTAGCACCGAAAAAATATCACCGAATGTCAGAGAACAGGGTTACGTTGATCATACTCCGCATATTTGTCCGGGTGTTTTGATTTGAGTAATCCCGAAGTGGTGAAAGTCTTTGCAGTTACACCCCCTCGAGAAATGTCAGCTGAACACGTTTTACAAATCGTAATCCGCGCCTCTTTCTCTGATATTTTGAAATATCTCCAAGCGGCAGACATGTTGGCTGTGAGCCAGCCGCAAGCATGGTTGCGCGCCGTGCTTGTCGCCGCGCTTGTCGCCGCGTTTTGATTACGTCATCACAACAACACGTTAGGTTACCAAACTTATAGGTGCATTTGTTGTTGTTGAAGGCCTGGCTGTCACAGTCTTTATTTACACTAGTTTGTTGTAGGCCTACTGGCCTAGATGTTTATTTTAAAGCACCTTGGCTTTGTTCTGAATGCACTTTGTTCTAGTTATCCTACAGAGAAAAGAAAATGCACTTGGCTTGGAATTAATGTACTGTATGCATTCAAAAGTGCTGAATAAATGTTTTATGGACCCATACTAGTGATTATTATTGAAGTGAAGTGAAGTGAAGTGAAGTGAAGTGAAGTGAAGTGAAGTGAAGTTAAGTTAAGTTAAGTTTTGCCATAATCATGTATTTTTCCATAATCAGGTAGCTGAACAACATTGGTAAAAGATGTATACATATATATTTCTATTAATCATTTTCGGCCTTTCGGCATTCGGTTTTCGGCCAACTGTTTCCTATTTTCGGTATCGGTTTCGGCCAAGAATTTCCCATTCGGTGCACCCCTAATCACAACACCTGGCGCTAGGTAGCAAAAACCGCAATAGGTCTTACCTCTGTTGTCGTCTGATCAAAAGTTGTCTTCAATGGCATTAAAACGATAAAAAAGCTGCTGAAGTTAATCCATAGGTTAATCCAATGTGTCTGTATCCCTTCTAAATAATTTCTGATAACCAATAAGCAATAAACCTACCTTTCCGTTTTCCGATTTCAGAGCGTGAGACAGTTTATTGCTCTGGGCAAAACTGCATGCGCATAGCCCCCACTTTTTTTTCGTAACGTTGGTTTGTATGTGGAGAATCCCCTTCGATTATATTGGCTCTAACGGTTAAAAAGAGATCACCAAAAACACCCATTCCCACCCAATCAATCATGTCCTTTTCAAGCCTGAGACCTGAAAAACAGGGATGCGGTCTAACAGGTTAAAGTGCACCTATCGTGCTATTTTAAGGAATATATTATGGGTCTCAGATATATACAAATATATAAAAACATGTCTATGATGTTTTTTGCTCAAAATACAAACAGATGAATGCACTTTAGACATCCCTCAAATCCCTCTATTCCAGCCCTTTACTTACATTACTTACATCGTACAGGGCAAATGAAAAGTGTAACTGGGGTGAAAAGGGTGTTACATTATGAATATTGTTACATCAAGGCCGAAAAGTAGGATGAGCACCAACGGTCAAAAATGTTTTTTTCCCTCCCAGAGCTGCCAGCGCAGCGCCTCCCCAGATCTGGTGTTCAGGGTAATCAACTGTTAAAAACATATTGTTCACATTTTTTTTCTCCAATAAATGGATGTTTTCAAAGTCAATGAATAATCGCATTTAATAAATCGCAATTACAATTATTGACCCAAATAATCGAGATTAAGATTTGTGCCATAATCGAGCAGCCCTACAACCAAGGCGACTTCCTATGTCGCCTATGCCAAAAACCGGCCCTGAATCCCTTCATGCCTTCACCACCACCAGTGTCTAGACCTCAGGGGGGGTTTCATCGGTTTGGTTTGGTTTGGTTCGGTCCCCCCCCCGAATGATATAGAGAGAGGCGAAGTCCCGACCAGCTACTTCCGACCCATGGGACCTTATTTCGGAAAAATTATGTATTGAAGTCAATGGGGAGAGAAAGATTATCTTTCGATCCCGTTTGAATTGTGCCATGAATTACACATATGATGTTTGTCGATCTTAACAAATAATTTTCATGTCAAAAAAGTCAGTTTTTTGTAAAACTGTTATATATATATATATATATATATATATATAAGACTATAACAAATACGCAACTAGAAAGACTAAAATTCCCAGACTCCCGGTCCCGCATGCTGGCTTACAAACGACTAACTCCCCTTGTGTGTGTGTACAGCTCTCAACATGCCGACTTGGAGTGATCTTCACCTCTTTTAATACTTTTCTCCTCATTCTGAAAGAAAGAAGTGAAACGTGCCAACGTGACGGCCATCTTGGTGTGTGTTGCGAGACAGGAGATGTAGTTCATTGAGCGGTTTCACACAAAAAAAAGTGTTACTTCACAGTTTTACGACACATTTTAAAAATGTTGATTTGCAAAATTATCTTTTAAATTGACAAACATCCTATGTGTAATTCGTGGCACAATTCAAACGGGATCGAAACATAATCTTTCTCTCTCCATTGACTTCAATACATAATTTTTCCGAAATAAGGTCCCCCGGAAAGGGAGGGACTTTGCTTCTCTATACCAGCACAACGGGGTCTCTCCTGATTGAAAGTTAAACCCAATAGGCCTGCGCAAATTCATCAGTTATTAAAGTAGGCTAAGTTAAACCCTTACCTGCCAACCCTACCGATTTGGGCAGTAGTCTACCGCTTTTGACATGTTTCTACCGCCTACCATACAAACAGTCCTCTGTGGTTCTGAAAGAGAAACAACGTGCACACCGGGGGTAAATATGATACCATTTTGAGATATTTATCTCCCATTCTTTCACTTTTTCTGACATTTTCAACACCAAACATGTCGTTAATGTCTTTCTTTAGTGAACTACAGCAATCTGAAAGCCTGTACATTATTTATATCAAACTTTATCAGTAGACAAATGCAGGAAATGACTTTTTTAATGCAGTATTTTCTGATTTATGGCGCAACACAAAGATATTTCGCTCTGTGCAAACCTTTGACTCTAATAAGTCAACAACATGAAACAAGAATATGAACCTGGCTTTATCCAATGTTCACACAAGAGTTCTACATCCTGACACATCCTTCATCTTCACCAGGTGTCTCAGACTCCAGGCCCGCGGGCCAGATGTGGCCCGCGAGACAGTTTCTCAAGGCCCCTTTGTTGATATCATGTAATAGTGTTAATCTGGCCCGCGCGTTTACGTTTGCGCTTTATATTTCAATTTTATTTTTCCCGCTGCTGCTGCTGGCAGGGAACTGCTGCGCGGAGTTCCCTCACCCCTCCCCCCTCCGAGGGAACTCCGCCACACGTCAATCAAATGCGCGCAGCGGAATCAATCCAGACGTGATCCAAAAGTGACACAGAGTGGAAGCAAAATATATCGCCATGTCTTCCTCAAAACTTTCAGGGAAAAGAAAAATCGATGATGACCACAGAACATTTCAGGAGAAGTGGGAGACTGAATATTTTTTTGTTGAGTACAGGGGAAACGCAACGTGCCTTATATGCACAGAAAAAATCGCTGTATACAAGGAGTATAACGTCAAACGTCACTACTCAACTAAACATGCAGAGTATGCAAAATACCTGGGAGATGAGAGAGAGAAAAAAGTCACAGAGCTAAAAAAAATTCTATGGAAGCAACAAAATCTCTTGAAGAAAGGAAGCAATGAGGCTGATTTAGCAGTCGAAGCTAGCTATGTGGTGAGTGAGATGATTGCTAGGGCGGGAAAGCCGTTTACGGAAGGCGAATTTGTAAAAAAAATGCATGTTGCAGGCTGCAAGTATAGTCTGTCCGGAAAAGAAGGGTCAGTTCAACAACATCAGCCTGGCAGCTAACACAGTGGCAGAGCGCATTTCTGACTTATCAAGTGACATATATGAACAGCTGTGCCACAAAGCCAAACTGTTCCGTGCATACTCTGTGGCTCTTGATGAGAGCACAGACATCACTGACACCGCTCAGCTCGCAATGTATGTCTGTGGTGTTGATGACAATTTTGAAGTGACAGAGGAGTTGCTTACAGTGAAACCAATGCATGGCCGGACCACCGCTCAGGAGATATTTCAGCAACTGTGTGATGCCATTGCGGATATCGGTCTGCCATGGAAGAGGTTTGTTGGAATTACGACGGACGGAGCGCCATCAATGACAGGGAGAAAAAACGGGCTGGTGGCACTTGTTCAAAGAAAACTGGAGGAGGAGGGTCTGGAGGAGGCTATTTAGACCCTCCAGAAAAACGCAGGCTAAATTCCTTGATTATGCGATTAAACATGCGGGGTTTTATGTGATTTTATGCGGTGAAACTGCGGGAAGTTGCGAAATATGCGGGAAAATTTTTTCGATTTTTTTTAAAATATTGGGCTGTCTTATTTATTCTCTCTCACACACAATCTGCCACTAACATTAAACCCCTTTACTATTCAATTAAACACATTCAATGTTTATTTATTGTAAAAGCAATTGTGCTATTTTAATCTCACACACACACACACACACACACACACACACACACACACACACACACACACACACACACACACACACACACACACACACACACACACACACACACACACACACACACACACACACACACACACACACACACACACACACACACACACACACACACACACACACACACACACACACACACACACACACTTCTCCGCCTCATTCTGTTTTCATTTACTCGTTCGTTATCTGCAGCTTCAATCTTGTAGGCTACTCACTTCGTTTCTTGTAGCCCTCTAAAGGGTTTTGGAGGTTGGTGCCTCGGTGAACGTTGTTTGGCTTTCTTGTCCGCAGCAGCAGAAAGCATTTTCGAATGTTTAAATGAATCAAAGCGGGTCGTCACCGTCGATGTTCTCTTATGCTCCAACACACAGTTGCACGGGGTGCAGAATAGTTTCCCCCCACTTTCTGCCCGGTCTTTAGTAGAAATGTTCGTCGGTAAATGAGATGGATTAGATATTTTCATCTTGGTGTTTTCTCTATCGTGTGAGCTCCACACGTTCACTCTATACAGTGTTGTTTACATTCTGTGATGCGCGAGCTGATGACGTCACGTCAAGACGAGTTAACTTTTTTTTTTCTCAACTTTGTGTGGAAAAATGCGGGGATTATGCGGCCTTTTGATAAATATGCGGCCTTTTAGAAATCTGCGCCATTTGGCTGATTATGCGGTAAATTCTGCGATCGCAGAATCGCGTTTTTCTGGAGGGTCTAGCTATTGCTCTGCACTGCATTATCCATCAGCAGGCCCTTTGCAGCAAATGCTTGAAGTTTGACAATGTGATGTCTGTCGTTGTGAAATGCATCAACCATATCAGATCCAGGGGCTTAAAGCACCGCCAGTTCCGTGCTTTTTTGGAGGAAATTGAGTCAGAATATGAGCATGTACTTCACAGAGGTACGTTGGCTCAGCAGGGGAAACGTCCTGAAGAGGTTTTTTGAGTTGAGAACAGAACTGAAAGTATTCATGCTGGAGAAGGGTGGGATGGCTGTTCCCGAGCAGAGTGATCCCAAATGGCTCATGGACTTAGCTTGTTGACATCACGCAGGAGCTGAACGCTCTGAATAAGAAGTTGAAGGGCCAGGGCCAGCTTGTTAGTGCAGCATATGACAATATCAGAGCATTCTCTACAAAACTGATGTTATGGAAAGCCCAGCTCCCTCAGAAAAACCTCTGCCATTTCCCAGCATGCAAGGCTCTCATGGGCAGGGGCACAGCATTCAGTGGTGAGAAGTATATTGATGCCATTGTGAAGCTACAGGAGGAATTCGATCAGCGGTTTGCAGACTTCAAGACACACAGAGCCACTTTCCAAATGTTTGCAGACCCCTTCTCCTTTGATGTGGAAAATGCCCCTGGTGTGCTTCAAATGGAGCTCATCGGCCTGCAGTGCAATTCTGAGCTCAAAGCCAAGTTCAGGGAAGTGAATGGGAAAGCAGACAAGCTTGGACAGTTCATGAGAGAATTGCCCCCCTCCTTCCCTGAGATTTCCAGGATGTTCAAGCGGACCATGTGCCTTTCTGGGAGCACATATATGTGTGAACAGCTCTTCTCCACCATGAACTTCAATAAGTCAAAGTACAGGTCCAGACTTACTGATGCACATCTTCAAGACATACTGAGGGTTTCAACTGCTTCCTCCCTCAAACCAAATGTGGCTCAGCTGTGAGAGGAAGCGCTGCCAGGTCTCTACCAGCAAGGAGTAGGTAAGAAAGAGCAACTGTACATAGTTATGTTGTGAAGAACAGTTCATGTTAAGAAGATGTTGAATAACTGTTAATGTTGTATTTTTTATCAAATGTTTTGCGGAATATTTGAAGCGGCCCAGACTTGCCCAGACTCTACGTCCAGCGGCCCCCAGGTAAATTGAGTCTGAGACCCCTGATCTACACTGTCTCAACTGAAAGAAGACCAGAAACACATAAAAAATATAATTAAATGTGGATACTTTGGGATATTTATCTCCCATTCATTTACTTTTCGGGCATTTTACAGACCAGACATGTCGTTGATGTCACTGTTTACCAAACTACCACTTTTTCTGAAAAATGCATAAAATGATGATATGTTAAATATATATGGTTTATACATGTAATTACTGGGGTTCGATTTCTTCTGATTACCTAATTTGGGCGTGCACATTTGCCACCCACAAACCTACCTCTTTTGGATTTGGAAAGGTTGGCATGTATGTGAACCCGATACTCACATGTATCAGTTACTCCTGACGTGCTGCATTCTCTCTGAGACCGGACCGACATTTTCTTTGTTTCCTCGTCACTGGCGCGCATTGCATCCTGGGATACAGTGGGCTGCGAGGAAGAGGACTCTTCAAAGCCGGGAAAAGAAGAAGGACCCCGCCCCTCCCCCCTCTCTTCTGTCTGTCCGCAGAATCAGAAGTCCTTTATTGGTCCCACAGAGGGACATTAACATGGTTACAGCAACAGTGGAGATAGATGCTGCTCTCAGACCGTAGTGGAGGAATACAGGGGAGGACTCTCTGCAGTCTTCCCGGACTGAAGCACCAGGCTTCGGCTTCAATAACCCACTCTGAAATGAGGCAGACAGGCAGGCTGTTCCTTGGGAGGCCGCTGTGTTTCCTCAGGACTTTGTTATACAGCTAACTGGAGACAGACTGATCACTGCTGCTACCCCCGATCTCTTCCGGACACACACTACGCTCGCTCACTCTCGCTCTACACATGCACGCGCCACACCTCCCTCTCTCTCTTAAAGGGATAGGCAACCCCACTCTGCCTGACCCTGCTATGATAGATAGATAGATAGATAGATAGATAGATAGATAGATAGATAGATAGATAGATAGATAGAGAGAGAGAGAGAGAGAGATAGATAAATAGACACCATAGATCACAATATTTTACTGACAAAACTGGAACGGTATAGCATCAGAGGGGTGAGATTAGACTGGGTGTGAGATTATTTAAGCAACAGACAACAATTTGTTGAAATTGGTGTGCATAAATCAGAATATATGAACATAACTTGAGTACCTCAAGGGTCTGTGTTGGGTCCAAAGCTGTTCATAATATACATCAACGACATTTGCAGAGTATCAAATATAATTTATATATTTTATTTGCAGATGACACTATTATTTTTTGTTCCGGTGACAATTTGAAAGGGCCAGTGGCGACTGGTCATTAGGGGTAGGTGGGGCACAGATGAAGGGCCCCACCTAGTGTCAGCAGAAAGCATTAAAAATAATGATTACAAAAAAATGAAAAAAAAAATATATAAAATATATTTTAAGATCATGTTTAATCATCTGATTCGTCTGTACATTGCTGTTTTAGTCTGTGTTCTTCTAAATAGTGTCTACAGCGTGTGCCTATTGAGCTGTTTAGAGCCATGTGGGACAAAACCCGATCATGCCCTCCTCTCCCTGTCTAAGTGAACGGTGACAGTAAAAACTACACTGCGCATGCTCAGAGTATTGTCCTATTTAATGTGTGTGGCAAAAAAGTAATGACCATAGGGGCAGAGTGCTGCCATCCCCACCATACGTCATCTCACATCATTCAGAGCTGATTGGCTGTAAGTATGTGTGCCGCGAAAAGTGTGGTGTGTGAAGAGGAGGAGAGAGACGCGTCCCAAAACCAGGAAGTAAGCTGCGCATGGGTTCCCTCCACAAATAACAACGATATTTCTACATAGGATTTTAGAAAATAGCTCGAAATAAGATCTGTGGGAAACGTACCTGTTAAATAAATGCACGTTTTGTTCAGCCGGATAATCTCCACATGTCTACCCTACTTTTATAATTTTCGAATCATAAATCTATCAATTAGATTTATGATAGACTTTTGAAACTACAAGAAGATAAGGAGGACTTTTACAAAAAAAGTAATAGAGATTTTTGTCCAGAAGGATAGCCAAATGGACTTCATCTTCAAGTCAAGGTAAGACCGCAATTTTATTGAAAATGGGATCTTACAAAGAGAGAACAATTCAATATTTAAATGATCAAATTACATTTTTTGGGTATCCTTTTGTTGAACTGTGTGTTTAAAATTAGTCGGAAAAAAAAAGCTTTTGAAAATAATATAATATTTTGATTTAGGTCAAAATATAATATTTGTAAACCTGAAGTGTCAGTGCCTCACCAGCCATGAACCTCACTGCACGTCACTGCAGAAGCTTACATATAGACATCTACGTTTTTTGTGCCCCAACACTTTTGTACATATGAAAACGCCACTGAGCTAATGGAAGTGTGAAAACATTGGTTTGACTCAAACAAATTATCATTAAATATAAGCAAAACAAAGATTATGATATTTGGAAAACATAAAACAAATCCATAGTGGAATTAATACTAGATAACATAAACATAGAAAGAGTATATGAAATTAAGTTCCTTGGTGTGGTTTGAGACCACAACATCAGTTGGAAACCTCATATCACTCATGTAAAAGCAAAAATGGCTAAAACTATCGCAATATTGGGAAAAGCCAGATACATTCTGGACTAAAACCCATTGTATACTCTATATAACACACTAATATTGCCATATCTGATTTACTGTGTGGAGATTTGGGGAAACACGTACAAAACCAACCTACAGCCCTTATGCACATTACAAAAAAGGGCTATAAGAGTAATCAATAATGTAGGATATCTTGAACACACTAATGTATTATTTTTGAAGTCGCACATATTGAAGTTCATTGATCTGGTTAAATTTAAAACGGCCCTAATCATGTACAGAGCAAGACATAATCTACTTCCTAGGAAATTAAAAACATTGTTCATAGACAGAGAGGGTGGGTATCATTTGAGAGGAAATCTACATTTGAAACAACTCAAGGTCAGAACAACTCTGAGAAGTATGAGTAGAACAATCTGTGGGGTAATTTCAGGGAATGGTTTGGAGCAGGAGTTCAAACAAAGCACAAGCATAATTCAGTTTAAAAGGATGAAACACTTTTTGGGAAAACTATGAGAATGAAGAGATTTGATTGAAGATGAGAAATCATTGTATATGTATGTATAAATGTAAATGGAATAACTTGCATAGTGATTTTAAAGGACAATCATCGATCAAGTAAGGGGTGGGAATTAATTAGCATTTGCTTCCTCCTACTCCCTTTCGGACACATATGATTTATTATTATTATTAATATGAAGACCTTTGTTTGTTGAATATATAAATATTATCATGAATGTGGATAAATAATGTATTTTAACAATACGGTATTCTGTTTTTCACATTTGTTATTTTGTATTTGTTATTTTTTTAATCTGTTCGAAATAAAGATTGAGATAGATAGATAGATAGATAGATAGATAGATAGATAGATAGATAGATAGATAGATATTATTATATTTTGAGGACAAACTGATGTGTTGTTTATTTGTAATGGAGGTGCATGTTGTTCTCTCTTCTGAGGCTGAAAATATGTATACATTCTGGAAAACGTTAAGAAAGAGACCGGAGCTTCTGAGATCCACATGTTTTACAAATGGACATTTTCCAAAGCCTCAAATAGACAGTTTGTGTATCTGTGAGTATTTAACAAAAACATTGGTTGGGAACAAAGTGAGGGTCGGTGTGTGACTGTTAAACTACTGTGTGTGTGTGTGTGTGTGTGTGTGTGTGTGTGTGTGTGTGTGTGTGTGTGTGTGTGTGTGTGTGTGTGTGTGTGTGTGTGTGTGTGTGTGTGTGTGTGTGCGCGTGGGTGTGTGTGTGGGTGCTTGTGCGTGCGTGTGTGTGCGTGTGTGATTCCAGGGATAACATAAGGTCATAATAATAATTAAAACTGCGGTGGCACTTGTGCGCGCAGTGATGAGCGGGCCCTCGCGTCCGTGCGCCTGTCATATCAGGGAGGGCGGCCGGTCGTCCCGGCGTCAAGCAGACGCGCGCGAGTCCTCGGAAATGAGCCGTTTGTCATTTCTCTAATTTCGCGTCCCAGACTCCCAGATCCTCCGGTGTTCCGGATTAACTTGTTTCCCGATCAACTTGTTTCCCGATCAACCCGTTTCAGTGGGGTGCGTGGCTTTCGACTGAAATACACATTTCGATCGCTTTCTTCTGTCGTTTACATACATCTTTTGGTATATTTGGCTTCTTAGGAACACGTTGATGCACATCCAGTACCAGTGTGTGAGGTTGTGATTACGATGGCGATATCCGGACGCGAACAGCGAGGACTACAACAAGACAAACGAGTTGCTCGAATAAATCATTTAAACCAGCTATTGTTGCCAGACTTATTACGGAATATCGTTGTTAATGTCCAAGTCCATCTGTGTATACCTTCAGACAGCCTCCAAGTGAAGCACACAGTGTTTACTCACAGTTTGAAAGCAGCGTGGAGAAATCTTCATCTGTGTTAAACTGTGATCCTCCCAGGGAACTGGGACCCGCCCACGTTAAAATGTCGACATCATATTGATAATAATATATGATACACATGTAAGACTGACAACAATAATAGTTACTAAAGGATTTATTGATGTGAATGTTTTGATCAGTGAATACTTATTGTAAATCTCTTTGGATAAAAGCGTCAGCTAAATGCAATGTAATGTAATGTGATGTAACAGGCATCAACACAGCGACTTGATTTATTGTTCTCTGGTGATCTGTTAGGACGTGTTGAATGGAGAAGTATTCATCTGTGTTAAACCGATCCTCCCAGGGAACTGGGACCCGCCCAGGTTAAAATGTGACCCGCCCAAACTGTTACGATTTCTGTGTTAAGTTTTCACTGTTCAAAACATTCACGTCAATAAATCCTTTTAACTCTTATTGTTGTCAGTCTTACATTTGTATCATATTATTATTAATATGATGTTGAGTCGATTTTATACCCGTTTATACTTTCATACGGTCTGTTAGTGAAACATACAATTGAACAACAGGTGTACAGACTTAATTAATTAATTAATTTGCGCATGGGTCCAGTCTATATAAATTGGATTAACATTTCGCCATGTTATGAGGTTAGTGAGGAGAGAGCGAGAGACAGAGAGATACAGAGATACAGGTATAGAGAGATAGAGACAGATAGAGACAGATAGATAGATAGCGAGATACAGAGATACAGAGATAGAGAGATAGATAGAGCCAAAATATGATATTGTACAGCATAATGTTGCATGGCAAATATCACGAAACACATGGCCTGATTTACATATTGGAAGTTAATGTTTGCACTAGAACACATTTATATGTATAATTAACACTTATCACAACATAATGTGGGCTCGCAGGCTGATAAACTAGGATATCTGATATCTGATCTCTGTGGGTCTTAATGAGGCTTGATACAGACCTCAGTCAGTATACTATTTCTAAGCAAATCAAATGCCTACTATAATATGTTTATTATATGGCTTAAAGTGTACATACATTCGCTCACATTATAAATGATGGTCGGGTTGCATTTTTCTAGAACTTGTTGACAATGTTAATGTAAGAAATTGAGCTGTGATGATTTGTTACGACGTGATGACTCGTGGCGCACTCATAACGCGCAGGGCATGATTGATTTTTACTGTTGGGACTCGGGTTTGAGTCCAGCATGAACTTTTTTTTATTTCATGTCGATGCACATTGAATATTATGTTTGAATAGAGGATTCGTAATATTGTTTGCCGACACCAACTCTCATGACCAAGCAGCATTTTAAAGTCTAAATATCCCCAATGACATTGCTGCTGCTATCTTTACAAAACGAGGTAACAGTCACATGTTATCTGGATGAGTGCTGCACAATACCGTTTTTATAAGGGATACATGCAGTGGCGTCAATTCAGCCAAAGCTAAGGTATGGCAAGGTTACTAGTCACATGACTTAACTACAGTATCAATCAATATACATGCCCAGCAAATAATCATAACAAAAGTGACAAGTCTGCTATGTAGCTTTTCTGTGTGGTTAGGAAAATTTGAACTTTTTCAAATGCAGCCTCACTCACATCCCGCTAGCGCAGGTAACTATGGACACAAACACTTAACTACGCACGTCAATCAATCAATTCAGTCAAATGCGCCGTTACGCATCCGTTTTCAGCACCATGGATAGCAAGCGGCAGGGTTAGACAGCAGTAATAGCCTTTCTGACACAATTTCACTCTTTCTGTTCACTTCATTCACTATGTAATTGCAACAATATCACGTGAACATACCAGGTAAACTGCTGTAAACTGTTAAAGTCCAAATATAAAGAGGAGAGGGAGGGAGGGAGGGAGGGAGAGAGGAGAGGGAGGGAGGGAGAAGAAAAGAGAAAGAGAAATCATATTAATAAGATGTTTGGGTATCTTACTTTGAGATGAACTTTATTAATTATTCCACAAGTGGATAACGGCGGGTCCTCAAAGCAGCAAAGTTATTGACGAGTTCATCTGCGTCCAGGGATTTTACGACAGCAGGCTCAACAGCCATCAACATGAGGTTTGTGAGCCTGTCATCGCTCATGGTGGTCCGCAGGTAAGTCTTGACTCTTTTTAAAACGGAAAAGAATCTTTCGTTGGATGCAGTGGAGACAGGAATTGTTGCTGCGATCTTGAATAGCTTGATGACCTCTGAAAAAGCGACAGACATGGTCTTCAGTCGTGTCAAAGCCAGCATTATGTTTTTCTCCTCCTCCACGTCCTCCTTCATCTCAAGTTCAAGGAAAGCTTTTGCTGTGTGACACTGGGAACTGAGAAGGGTGGTGTCGATCAGTTCATCATAGAGTTGTGCAAACTGTTCCATTTTAACTACATCCATGAAATGGGGAGATGAACAATCAAATGCCTGGATAGCATTAAGTAGCTCATCATTATCTGTAAATCGGCGATCTAACTCAGAGATGAAGCGGTCCAGTGTTTCAAAGTATAGTCTTTTTTCTTGGTCATCTCCTGTTTGTCTCTGGCCACTGGATGATCCGACAATAAACCCTGCCAAGGCTTTGGACACACTCCGTGCTCTTGCTGGTCGCAGAGGGGCAGTGTCGCTGCTTGGGAGGCTGAGCTCTGTGGAAAATGCCTTGGCTCTGCTCAGTGTGTCCTGGTACTCTTTATCTGACCTCATCTTTTCCAGCTGGGCCTTAGTACTCCGTATGAGGTTGGAAGCCATCGTGATTGCAATGTCTTTTGTCTGAAGCTGTTCAGACAGTCCATAAGTGAGATTTAAGATTTTTTCTAGGACATGAAGACGCACAACAAAAGTGACTGTCAGCATATTTGTCCGAAGTCCAGCAGCTTCAGTTGAACCCTCTGCATGAGCGTCAATAGTGGCATCTAACACAGCTAGTATAGCCTCGTAGCGCAGTTTTATCTTCTGTAGAGCCCTATACCAATACAGCCACCGAGTGGGACAGGTGCGCTCCAAGTGCAGTATTTTGTTGTGTCCCAACTTCTTTTGAGCCTCAATGAAAAGCATGTGTCTGGTATTGCTATTTGCAATACAAGTATATAGTGTTTGAACAACACCAAAAAACTCTGCCATCTCTGGTATTTCAGTTATCGAGCTCACAAGCACAAGATTTAGTCTATGTGCATGACAGTGTATATACGCTGCATGCGGCACTTTTTCACGTATTAAAGCCTGCACTCCACGCACATTACCCCGCATAACACTTGCACCATCGTAGCATTGTGCAACACACAGCTGAATATCTAAACTCGATAATTCCTTTATTATTTTCTGGGCCAGGGATTCAGCTGTCAGGTCCTTCATGTGATAGGTTCCAATGGCTCTTTCCTTTATAATCCCGTCATGTACATAACGGATCAAAATGGCCAGCTGCTCCTTCTTAGACAGGTCTTTCGTTTCATCCACTAACACTGAAAAGTACCGTGCTTCTCCTACTTCATTTATGATTATACTTCTGATATTTTCCCCAATAACTCTCACCATATCATTCTGGGCTTCTGGGGAAGAATAGTGCGCATACCTGCGTTCCTGTTTGCTTTTCACGTTCCTGTCATCTGTTGCAATAACGTCCAAAAGTTCAAGGAAATTTCCTTTATTTTCATCCTCATCTCTCTCGTTGTGGCCACGGAGAGGGAGGGCCTGTCTTCCCAGAAATGACGTGATTTTGAACAAGGATTTGACGTGAGCCCGGTTCTCCTGCACCTCATCTGTCCTGTTTGCGTCAATCCGACTTGCGATGGATTCCTTATGTCCACTGATCACAGCCTTAAAGTTAGACCACGCTAATGCAGCACAATTGTGTCTACTGCTCCCTTGATGATCCCGGAGATTTTTTTTCATGTTCTTCCAACATGTGTATCCAGTGTCTATGAACACACGCAGTCCATGCCTGTCACCTGTTAAAGTTGAGGCTCCTCCAAAATGACGGCATGCAAAGCAATAAACTGCATCTTCTTGCGCAGAATATTCAACCCAGTCATATTCCTGATACACACTGACATTAAAGCGTCTTCCATTTCTAGTTGGGAAGTGGGTCAAACGAGGACGCCTGAGTCCGTCTGTTTTACATCCACTAATATCCTTCTTCTCTGCTCCAGTTGACCCAGAGGCTGCTACTGCTGCTGCACCCGGGCCTTGACCTTCCTTATCGCTGTCCACGTCTGATCCAGCTCTTTCAATCTGAGAAATTGGTGGGGACTCAGACTCGGATTCAATTCGAGAAGTCGGTGTGGACGAGTTCTCAGCCTCCATGCATGTAGTCTCCGTCTCCCTGTTAGCATCTGCATCCCCGGCGCAGGTGCTGGAGTGGCTAACAGCCTCGTTAACAGCTTGAATCCCACCTTCACTACCTGGTCCTTCTCCCTCTGCTGCTGGGGCAACATTGGAGCCATCACCTTCACCTGCCTTTTTTTTGATAAAAAAAGATTCTAAAGTTCTTTGCTTTCTTTTCATTTTAGTTAATTAGCTTAGCCGAAAAATAAAAAAAACCCCGATAACATGACCCGCTCTGACCTCCGGCGGCTTCTCGTCAGGAGATACCACATTTCAAGATAGGGAGGGGGGATACGTTACGATAAGTATTGGGAAAGATAATATCTAGACTAGAGAAATCGATTGTGTTGTTCTGATTTTCATTTGTATTTAATTTATATGTATTAAATAATAGAATAATCAATACAAATTGACACAGAGTAATTCCATAAATTTATTTTTTTAAAACGAACATTTACATTTTCCCCTGGAGCCAAGGTGTGGCAGCTGCCATACCTTGCCATACCCAATTGACGCCTCTGGATACATGTGCGGGTAGTCTTTCATATTAAACATGATCGCTGGTAGATAGCCACAGAAATCGTAACACATTTTAACGTGGGCGGGTCTCAGTTCCCCGGGAGGATCACAGTTTAACACAGATGAAGACTTCTCCACGCTGCTTTCAAACTGTGAGTAAACACCGTGTGCTTCACTTGGAGGCTGTCTGAAGGTATCCACAGATGGACTTGGACATTAACAACGATATTCCGTAATAAGTCTGGCAACAATAGCTGGTTTAAATGATTTATTCGAGCAACTCGTTTGTCTTGTTGTAGTCCTCGCTGTCCGCGTCCGGATATCGCCATCGTAGCCTAATCACAACCTCACACACTGGTACTGGATGTGCATCACCGTGTTCCTAAGAAGCCAAATATACCAAAAGATGTATGTAAACGACAGAAGAAAGCGATCGAAATGTGTATTTCAGTCGAAAGCCACGCACCCCACTGAAACGAGTTGATCGGGAAACAAGTTGATCGGGAAACCAGTTAATCCGGAACACCGGCAGCAACCCGGAAACGGATGTTGGCGCGCCGTCTTGAAGGAAAACTAATTTCTCTAAAGGCTCGTCGAGGATCGATTATCGAGGAGGCTGTCTGGAGGAGCCGTGACCGAGGATACACTGATTTAGAGGAGAGAGGAGTGTCTCTGGAGGAGCTATAACCGAGGGTACACTGAAGTATTCTCCGGAGACGATTTCAGCCAACAGTGGCGTTTAAAAGAGGCGTGATGGCTGGATGTCAACGAAGCACAGCTCTGCAAACTGTTCCCGTTGTGATTATAAGTTATTCAAGATGATCAAATGTGCATCAGACTTTCTGCCCTTTACCGTTTGTTTACTCACTAATCACATCTCCCCTGGATGCTAGGTTATGCTTTCATTGTGAGGCGATGTTTACAGTGAGAACAGCTGCTGAGGTCAGTGCAGAAAGCAGAACAGTGTGTATAATATATATCGCTCAATAATATATGTAACAGGCCTACATTTCACACTTTATTTGTAGGCTTTAGGAGATATTTACAAATAAACAGTAGATATTTTTCATGAAACCAGATAGTGCTTCACATAATAAAATATACAAGTGCTGTAACCTGATATTTAGTTATGCTTTAGGAGGTGTGTGTGTGTGTGTGTGTGTGTGTGTGTGTGTCACGACGAGTTTCCCCCATCATCCAAACCCATCAATTTGAGTCCATATTGTCCCCTTGAAAACCGTTACTGAACTGATTTTGGTTATTTGTACTTTGATAACCATTAATCTGCCCTTCAATGTTGACCATTTTCTGAATCTTCTCGGGGATTCTTCAAGACCCGCCAAATTATGTGTGACGTCGTTGCGGGCACAGCGCTCAAGCTGCACCGTTCAGGATCCCAGCATCTGCATGTAAACGCACGATGGCGCACACAGCAGCAAGCCTGCTTCTGTCTAAGATATATATTTACATTCACACAAAAGTAATAAATGATTCATTCTGAAGACCGCACAACATTTATTACTTTGTTATAACTTAATTTTTCCTTTTGGACTAACCTCATATTTATATTAGTAAAGTAGTAGTAGAGTTTTTAAGTTTGTGAAAAAAAAAAAAAAAATACTTCATTTTGTTGCAGGCAATATTTTTTGTTATAGCTTAAAATATTTTTATTTTATTACAAAACAAACACTTTCATGTACATCAATACAATACTGTGTTTTGTTTACTGTAAACAAATTACATTTGACACTTTGTTTAGCTCAGTTCACATAAAGACAGGAATATTCTCTTCAAAAGACCTTAACATTTAATGGGATGTCTTTAAAATATGCATCACCTATTCTGTTTTATAAAATACAATATATTTTTTATTAAAAATAAATAAATAAATTAATACAATTAATTAAGTAAATTATGCAACCACTTTGCACTTGTGTAAAAAAATAAATAAAAGTAAATCAAGATCACTTTGGCTTTTTTTTTTACAAAACTGTCCTGTAGCCTTAACCAAATACATCACAAACATGCATATGAACATGTTAAACTAGCTTGCATATCTCTCCATTAACATGTAAATATGTAATGCGTTTAAACCTGGCTGCCTTTTAATTAAAGACTAGCACGTATGCATGACATCTTGTTTTTCTTTACATTTTTAAACACTTCAACAATATTTTCTGCAGCTTAATTACAACTTCAGATAAACATGTATTAGCCGTTAAGAAGGGTTTAAGTAGCATTAACAGAATCTGTGAAGTCACATTCTTTTTTTAACTTCAAATGAAACATACAGAGGCCAAAACCATTATGCAACGAAAAATGAAGTTCAATCCCTAGCATTGCAATCTTTGAACAAGGTTGGCCTTTTGTGTCAGTTCAATAATTTCAACCAGATACGAGTTCTTGTAGAGACTGAGCTGAGGGTGTGGACAAGATGTCAGTATCGTCTGATTGAGCAGACGCTGCTTCTTCACAGACGGTAAAGATGTATTCTTGGACACCATCATCAGGTATTGGGATGACCTTGATAGTTGTCAAATCTTCAAGGTCAGCAGTGGATGTCAGGTTGACTAGTGCATCTCCAATGTCTCTGTCTTGATATTGCATTCTAAAACGTCCACCTATAGAGTGCCACAGTGACGCGTCCTAGAACCCGGAAGTAATTCAGCATTTTACCACTTCCGGTTCCTTCGACAAAAAAAACAATGCAATTTCTCCACAGGATTTTGGAAAATAGCTCGAAATAAGGTCTGTGGTTGACACACAACAAGTAACTAAGCTTTAGTTGATGATCAACAGATAAGCAACTTTAGAGTTTAGTTGACTATCTGTTGATTGTTAACTAATCTAGAGTTGACTATCAGTATACTTGTAGTGGGTTATCCACTAAGCGTTTGTAGGCATGTGTTAGCACTATCCAATTGAAGTGAAAAACAGTTGAGGACACCTGGCCTCCTATTGGTTGAGGGATTTTGGCAGGGTTGTTGCACAAAAGATCAGAGCGCGCACAGAATAAATCTGAGAGCAGACATTTCACGAACGCTCAGAAACGAGTGCGAGGAGAAGGTTTTAAGCTGGAACAAAGGAAATCTGTAAGCAGCAATATATCTGAGTGCAAGTGTACAGTTTGAGCAGAAGCAGAGCAAATCTAAGTGCAAGCAGGCACTATTTGAGTGCGAGGACAGAGTTTGAGGGAAAGAAATACATATTCTGAACGTGAAATCAATAAAGTATGCTCTCGTGGCGCGTGCATGTGTAGAGCGAGAGTGAGCGAGAGTGAGCGAGCGTAGTGTGTGTCCGGAAGAGAGCGGGAGTAGCAGTAGTGATCAGTCTGTCTCCAGTTAGCTGTATAACAAAGTCCTGAGGAAACACAGCGACCTCCCAAGGAACAGCCTGCCTGTCTGCCTCATTTCAGAGTGGGTTATTGAAGCCGAAGCCTGGTGCTTCAGTCCGGAGAAGACTGCAGAGAGTCCCAATAGTTTGAAGCTGCGGCCTCGCAGACTGCAGATTATGGGCCCTTCTTCTCTTTTTTATTGGCGGATCGCAAACAGCTTTTAGTTGCATGCTATGAAGGTAGATATGGTGCAAAATGCGAGAGCGTGTAAAACCTGATGTGAGCACTTGCAGAAAAAAAATCTGAGCTACATTTACACTTAAATAAAAAATATCCACGTAACTGTGAACCAAATTTGAAGTCACAGAAGAAAAGAAAAAAGGTTTTGTAGCTTGTAGAAAAAAAATGAACTTAGTGATGAAATGTTTACTTGCAGAAAAATACATATTTTTTAAATATATTTTCCATTACAACTGCAACTTGGGTATTACAACCTCTCAAATCAGTCATTGCAACTTCACCAATCTGCTCTGTGGCAGTATAAACCGACAAATCTGCGGTCTTGACTTTTGCTACATTTCTTGTGATAAATGTGTCGCAAAAGTAATTTTCACCTGTAGATCAGCTGTAGATGTGGGGGGAGGGAGGGGGGTTGGCGCGAAGGGGCGGAGCTATCAGAACGACAAGGCTTGACTGCGGGGCTAACGGTTCGTGTCGCTACCAGTCCGCTGACATGGCGCGTCAATCAACGGTAAGTTTTGCCCATTACTTGCCCAGTATTACTTTGAATATTATTATTGTGATTGAGGATTAAATCCGCTTTGAAGATGATTGAAGCTTTGATTTATTGCAAGTGCTCACATCAGGTTTTACACGCTGTCGCATTTTGCACCATATCTACCTTCATACATACCGCCACCTACTGTACATGAGTGTGTATCACCATGTCATTCCATCTCTAATAAACAAAATAACTAAAATAAAATAATTAAAATAAGAAGCCATAAAATAAACAAAACAAAACAATCATCCATAATTTATTCTAACCTACTTTTAGATTATTTTACATATCCCAGTTTCTCTCAGAAAGGTAAACAATGCCTTTCTGGTAAGCACACTCCCTCTCTGCCTCTCTCACTTTATCCTTTAGTTTTTCTCTTTCAGCTTTATAGATGACGCAATTTAATAAAACGTGTTCCTCATTTCCCTAACCTCCACACTTCTGTTTCTTTTTTTATACATTTTGATTGTGATTGTCTTTTGAACTTTATCATACTATTCTCCCACCTTTTCTGCCAGACCTCCATCCCTTTCTTCTTAATTACTGCTTCTCCTTCTCCTTCTCCTTCTCCTGAAAGTTGAACTGGTAGTGTCATTTCCTTTTGTAATGCACTTTTTGCTAATTTATCAGCACACTTGTTCCCTTTCACCCCCTCATGCACACTTGTTCCCTTTCACCCCCTCATGCACACTTGTTCCCTTTCCCCCCCTCATGCAAACTCGTTCCCTTTTCCCTCATGCTCACTCGTTGCCTTTCCCCCCCCCCCCTCATGCACACTCGTTCCCTTTCCCCCCCTCATGCACACTCGTTCCCTTTCCCCCCTCATGCACACTTGTTCCCTTTCCCCCCCTCATGCACACTTGTTCCCTTTCCCCCCCTCATGCACACTCGTTCCCTTTTCCCCCTCATGCACACTCGTTCCCTTTTCCCCCTCATGCACACTCGTTCCCTTTCCCCCCCTCATGCACACTCGTTCCCTTTTCCCCCTCATGCACACTTGTTCCTTTTCCCCCCCTCATGCACACTCATTCCCTTTTCCCCCTCATGCACACTCGTTCCCTTTCCCCCCCTCATGCACACTCGTTCCCTTTCCCCCCCTCATGCAAACTCGTTCCCTTTTCCCCCTCATGCACACTCGTTCCCTTTCCCCCCCTCATACACACTCGTTCCCTTTCCCCCCCTCACTTGCAGGCACCCAGCAGAAGTGCAGATCGATACCGCCTCTCTGTGAGTCTTAACAGGCTGTGGTTCAGTTCTATGAGAATGTCTTCTCTGGCAGTTGTTGTTGAATGTATGCTTTTTAATATGGATAATGAATCTGTGCATATCACCACCCTCTCTGGTCTGACCTCTTCCATCCACTGTAATCCCATTGTTACTGCCAGCATTTCCGCTTTGTATACTGATAATTGATCTGACGCTCTTCGATCGATCGATATTTTAAATTCTGGGATATATACCAATTCCGACACACTCTTCCTTGTTCTTAGAACCCTCTGTGTATATTTTGAGGTAGTTGTGATAATTACTCCTGAGGTACATACTTGTTTTGAATCCTACTTCATTTATTTGCCACTCTCTTTTCTTTTCTACAATACTCATATCTCCTGTATATTTACCATTGGGAAAAGCCATGGGGGAACACTGCTGAATGGATTTGATGGTGAAAACTCTAACTCATGCCGTATGTCCTTATTTTTCCATCCAAACACACGCCCCTGGAACTTGGAATATTAGTATTGAGTATATATATATATATATATATATATATAACGTATATATATAACATGTATATATATATATATATATATATATATATAGTAATAAGAATGATATAATCTATTTATAATTGTAAATGTATATTGTATGTAGACATACATTTAGATTTATATTTTTTTTCTTGTTTAATTTAATTTACATTTACATTTATTTATTTTTTTTTATTATTGTATTATACGTTCAAAATAAATCAAATCAAATGTGTCTCTGAAAAGGTGCTTGATTACTCGAAAACAAAAACAAGTGTTAGTGTGTTTATGCACCTGGCTGCCAAAGATAAACATGCAGTTTGACCAAGAGGCATTTCAGTGCATTATCACATTTTATTCCTCGCCGTCCACTTCCCCGTTAGCCTGTGCCGACGTCCTTATAATGGTCGTCACGGTGAAAGCACCTGGAAATGTTGTAGGCCTTCCTGAATTCCCTTTTATGTCCCTCTGTTAAGAGATTCCAGTTGACGACACCTGAAGTAAAATGTCATAAGACAATTACAATTCAGACAGAAAAAGAACAAAACCTTAATTTAGTTGACCTTACTCTCAATCAACTTTAGTTCAACCAAACTCATAATACTAGGATAGGAGAAGGCAGAAGTAAGGACACTTCATAAACTTACTGTCAAGCCAGTTGAAGTGGGTTTCCTTTTGGAATGACCACTGGCTCACGATGTAGTTCAAGTTCTTGCAGGTAAGGGCTAGCGTGCAGATTGCAGGATCACCATCCTCAAGAACGACAAACCCAAGGATCCTCCGGATTATGCCTTCAGGCAGCTGTAGATATAAAACACGACTTAATACGAAATCCTTTCAAGCTAAATATTATTGTAAGTCTCTATTGTTATTGTCTCTACTTTCAAAACTAGTGCAATTGTAAATACATGCCTGCAATATGCCAATGGCCACCTTCTCCTGGGAGATATCCTTTCTGGCACTCTGAACACTGACTGAAGGGTTCCCTCCAGCAAGCTTCTGGCCTCCAGAGTCCAGAAGGCAAACCTTTGGCCATGCCTTTGAAACAATAAGAACCAGATGTAATCTAAAGTAATGCAGAGGGAAAGGCTAAGGCATTGGTGCACAATTGATATGCATTAATAATCTCAACAGATATTGCCATCCAGAGTCTTACAGCTCTGTTACTGATGGTCTACTGATCTGTACATGGTTAACCTAATATAACTAACAGATGTTCTATTGACATGATACTGAGTTTGTTGAGAGATTGTAGATAATCTACAAGTGACCCTCAAAATAAAGTGTTACTGAAATGAAAACACACATATTGTTAAGGGCTTTCATACCCTTGCATTTGAAAACGCTCCATGAGAAGAAGACACCAGCACTTCCGAATCAAAGGCATGTCCATCTGAATGAAGTGACAAAGACCATTTTTCTTCAAGATGAACAGTATGATGCAACATAAGCAACACTTTAAGTAGGCATTTACATCTTTGGTAAAAACAAATCATAAACTAACCTCCTGGAATTCAAACCCGGCGCTTGTAACAATGGACAGAGTATACTGGAACAGAGAAGATGGAAAACAAAACATTATATTTACAATGTTTACAGAAGCCTGCAAACGTACCAACTGATACCATAAGCATAAACATCATGCAGTCATTTCCACAGATCTGGTGTGGCAAGCCCTAAAATCAACAACAATAAAAGATAACATGAAATACATGACTGATAGATAGGGGTAGATGATGGGGGTTATGGCAGGAGCTTTGCCTTGCACAAAGCCAGGTGTTTGATGAAGTCTGCTTTGCGCATCAGCGTTGCCTGGCAGTAGAAGCAGTGGAAAGGACATTGTGGTCTGCAATGTAATGCACATCTGTGAATGGTATACCCTTAAACATAAGAACATAGAATTGTAGTATTATTATTTTGTGATCATATTATTTTAAAGTGTAAATTATGAATACCAAACATCTGAATCAAGTAACTGGTAACCACAAACAAATCATAGAAGGACTTGTTTTGATGTATTGCTCAAATGGAACTGATCATAACATTCAGGCTGCTTTTAATGCAGACACATTGCAACTCCATTTGCATTTCACAAGAGAACGTTTTCAAACGTTACCTTCGTGGAGAACTGCACGGTTGAAGTGGCTCTCTAAACGGGCTTGGACCTTGCTCAGTTTGGCTGGGTGGAACACTGAGGCACATAACAGGCAGTGAAAGTCTTTGCAGCATGTAGTACATCGCTGTAAGTCGGGCAAGGATCTCCCCTCTTGGATTGAAATATGCATCTTGAAAAAGAGAGGGCCTAATTGGTCAAACTGAACATTTTGAAATAATTTCACAGACAGACATAAATTAGGCCTAATTGTTAGATTCTAACACGACAGATTCTAACCTACAGAATAGGCCGACATAACTGACTAAAACACCTCATGCAATATTACACAACATGTAAAATGATGAGACTGTCTGATAACAAGTAGTGTGGAGTAAACAGGCAGTCAGCACAGTTAAGATTCTTTACAATGAATTCAAATAGTAATACAATGACTATTAAAGATGCATTTACACTGAACACAGAACTTAGGCTACTGCTGATTTAATGTAGTGGACAGACAGATCATATTGACATGCTTTTGTCATCCTTTGAAGTTTAATTAATTAGCTGACTATAATGAATGATCAGGGTTGGGAAGTTTACTTTTGAAATGTAGTAGGTTACAGATGACTAATTACCCTGTTAAAAATGTAATAAGTAATGTAACTGACTATTTGTATTGATATTCTAATGTTGATGGTTTTTTTTGAGAGTCACTTTAGATAAAACCCTCTGCAAAGTAACAACCATAACATACGGTTTCATTAAACAAATAAACAAAAAGGCTAACGCCTCGTCCACACAGCAGCATTGAAAAAATCTTAAATCTTGGAGGTGGGTGTGTCTGAAAGCTTGGGGATTTTTTGCGAGCAACGCGACCAACAACCAATCACATGAATCTCCCGCCTCGACATACAAAGCAATAGCAATGTTAAAACGAAGTAAACTGGATATAAACTCTCCAAACAGGCGAAAACCTACCAGTTTCACCCACTGTCTCTGCCACCTCCCTCCATGCCTGGTTCCTCCGGTTTGTATCCCGGTAAATAGTTCTGGTCGTAAAGAACCGGTTGATTTGCTACCGTAATTTCTCGTTTGGAATATGAGGAAATGAACTGCGGTTTGATTGGCTAGCGCTTGTACTGTCAGATTTGCATAAACAGGATTTGATTGGCTGACGCTTCCAGCTCAGCTTCAAAAGTTGAACATTGCTCAATTTTGGAATCCTGAAAATCCTGAAAATCCTGGGAAAACTTCGCTTTGGTTCCCCACAATGCAGTTCGGCGAAAAGCGAGGCAAAGTGACGTCACCCCATTCAAAGTCAATGGGCAGGGAAGCGTTGGAAGATTTTTTTAAAGCTGCTGTGTGGACGTACCGTAACAGTTGGTTTTGCAGCGAGTCATCATAGGGCCTAGGCTAACAGATTACTGTTTCCCTGTAGTACTCACATTTAGCACGTGTTGCTTGTATTGCTGTTAACTTTAAACAAACAACACGATTCACATTACACACACTCTTACTGTAATTAGTGATTACATCAACAATTAATGTAGGACATCTAGTTGGGCATGCCAAAATCACCCTACAGTTTCATTAAACAAATAATCAAATATGTTAACAGTTTATTTTGCCGAAAGCTATAGCTAACGAATAATTGTTTTTAGTGGCTTTAATACGGTTAGAAACTATCATAAGCTAACAGGTGATTGTTTGTATTGCCTTAAGACTATCATAGTTAACGTTAGCTAGTCACACTTCATTTCAAGACACCGGAATTGTTATTAATGTTAAACAAATACAACTTTAAAAGCACTTCACAATACTCATACTCACATGTGCGTTGTCATTCATATTAATGTCTCCTGTTCGCTAGGTGGCAGTGTAACTAAAAGCTGTTTGCGATCCGCCATTAAAAAAGAGAAGAAGGGCCCAGAAACTGCGGTCTGCGAGGCTGCAGCTTCATGCTACTCGAGAGTCCTCCCCTGTATTCCTCCACTACTTTCTGCAGACAGACAGAAGAGAGGGGGGCGTCCTTCTTTTCCCGGATTTGAAGAGTCCTCTTCCTCACTGCCCACCGTATCCCAGGATGCAATGCGTGCCGGTGACAAGGACACAAACAAAATGTTGGTCCGGTCTAACTGATAAATGTGAGTGTGTTAAAGTAAGTTTAACTTACTTTAATAACGGATGAATGTGAGTATCGGGTTTAACTTAGCCTACTTTAATAACTGATAAATGTGAATATTGGGTTTAACCTACTTTAATAACGGATGAATGTGAGTATCGGGTTTAACTTTCAATCAGGAGAGACGGTTTTGATGTAACAATACATATCTATTGCCGACCATGCTGAAAAAACCAGCTTAGACCAACAAGGCTGGCACACCAGCCTGACCTGCCAGCCAATATTAGGCTGGATTAGTTGGCTGGTTAAGAGGGGTTTTGGTATTCATACATCAAATGATTTAGAAGCAGGAAAATAATTTATAACACACATTTTGAAAACACCCATTACTTCATATTTTTAAGCAGTTTCCTTCAATTGTTTCTTTCCGTTTTTCACAAGGTCCTGTATTTTTGTGAAATGTAGTAACCGGCCAACTTCTCCCTCTCGGTCTTCTTCACATTTTGTGAATTCAGCCATCCTCTGAAGCACTCTTGAAAAGAGAAAGGAAAAACAGATTAACTTTTAGCTTTGTGTTATGATTACTTAAATATGTGCACTGTGAGATGAAAAAGAAAAATGTTATCAAATTTAGTTTTGAACATTCAATGTGATTGGGTCTATTATCCACGCAATACATCGTATTGAATTGTTTTCTGTTCTTGTAAATATCATATTATATTACATGTGCATAAACCTTTTAACCTACTTTTTATTTTGTATTTTATTATATATGTTGGATTGTTGGAGGAGCTCAGAGGCCTGTACTACGAAGCAGGATGTTCTCTTAGCGGCTAACTTCAGGTAAGCTCTGGGTTTCCGGTCCTACGAAGCTGGTTCTCTTTTTAGCAGGCTAGATCTCCATGGTAACTGATGCTGAGCGGCTAACCTGCCCCGGAGCAGGTTAGGTTGCAGGCTAAGAGATCAACTCAGTGAAAGCACCGCCTGCTGACCAATCAGAGCTCAGTGTGCGGAGTTTAAAGCGATCAAGTCAGTCAAAAGCTGCCGTTGCAGGAAAGACGGCCGGCAAAAATCACCGACTGTGTGAACGTGAACATTAATAGAATATCACCTCCCATCTTCAGAGCAATCTGACTATTATAACATTAGCGTTAAGAAAGCTTACTTAAATATCTGCCACAACATAAGTAACCGGATCCGAGTAACATTAAGTACAGTCCACGGCATATCACATCATAATGTATCATCTCCTTATCTGAGTCAGCTGAGCCGTATCTGGCCGTGCAACACTCACAGTGTCACATACTGGATGCAGAAGTATTATTTGAAGCAACACATTAAGTTGACGAAACACTTGAATCAAATGTATTTAAAGTCAGATGTGTCTTAAGGCCCTGACACACCAGGCTGAAATCTTCAGCTAGCGAATCAGTGCATGAGAAGCGAAACAGAAGTGAGGGACGTAAACAAACGCTTAAAGAAGGCACACACGCAGGCGGCTATTCATTTTCATCTCATCGGTTTATTTGTCATCATTGCGATCTGGAATGACGAAAACGAAGACCTGCTCATCCTCTCCTGGATCAAGGGGATGAGCAGGTCCTCTGTAATGTCGTAACATTACAGAGAAAAAGTACTCAAACCGAGTAGTGAAAACCAAACTCTGGGGACAGATAGAAACTCAACTTGGTTTCTCAGGTAACATTCTCTCTTTTTTTTTCATCAATTGAAACTAGCAGAAACTGTTGGTTTTTTATTGTTTGCCAGCGTACGTGAAATGTAATTTGTTATTTCAACCTTGTGTTTTGTTGTTATCTTGTTGCTAGCTGTTGCTACTTGTTTGGCACTGCATATAGATATGAATTGGAAATGCTAACTAGCCACAATGCTTACATCGTTTATTTGTGTGCTTCAGAGAAAGAGCTGAGGAAGAAGTGGGATTCTCTGCGAACACAGTACACCGGTACAGGAGACTTGCCCCTTCAGGTAGTTGTGGAGCACAAAGGACGGGCAGACAGCAGTGGATCCTGAGCTGCAGTTTTTAGAGCCCTACACAGGAAGGAAGGAGAGTACTTTGAACCTCACCATCACGGTAACTATTTTATTTGTTGAGTACAAATTTGTGTTTCTTGCTTCTTTCCTTTACAAAAACATTATTTTCATTCATTTGGTGGTTACGGTGGGAGCCGGCGTCCCGGAGCTAGCCCACTGCGGCTCCGTTAGGTCCGGGCGGTGGAGTCCGTCTTTTCTTAACGTGTGAATGACAAGCATTAAGAATAACAAAACATAGCTAATTCTCTTGCAGATTGTCTCATTTGATTATGAATGCAACGTTTATATAGGGGAACTACACTGTTAGCAGTAACTTGGTATGCACATATTTTATGTTAGCTTAGCTTCTTAGCCTGAGCTAGCTCTGTTTACTTCCAGTTCGGAGGCAGCAGGTCCCACCTCGGCTCCACCTCTTTGCCTTTATTTGGAGCAGGCGGGATTAGACTCTGACGTCGCTGTCAAGCCGTTAGTGGCCGACTCCGCCTACTAAGGGCTTCTCGGCAACTCTGCAGAATCCTATGGGTGACGTCACGGACACTACGTCCATTTATATATACAGTCTATGGAATCCACACAGGAGAGAAACCATTCAGCTGCTCAGTCTGTAATCAATCTTTTGCAGTGAGTGGAACTTTAAAGGACCACATTAGAATTCACACAGGAGAGAAACCATTCTGCTGCTCATTTTGTAAGATATATTTTACATGGAGAGGACATTTAAATATACACATGAAACTCCACACAGGAGAGAAACCATTCAGCTGCTCTGTCTGTGAGAAATATTTTACAAAAAAGGGACATTAAAAGGGACACATGAGACTCCACACAGGAGAGAAACCATTCAGCTGCTCAGTCTGTAATCAATCTTTTGCATTGAGGGGAAGTTTAAAAGGCCACATGAGAAACCACACAGGAGAGAAACCATTCTGCTGCTCATTTTGTAAGATATATTTTACATGGAGAGGACATTTAAATAGACACATGAGACTCCGCACAGGAGAGAAACCATTCAGCTGAATTGTTTGTGACAAAATATTCACCTGGAGTGTGTTGGTCGTCAGTCCTCACAGCTTCATCAAACTCAAACTGAGGAGAACAGAGAAGCAGAGCCTCCAGCCAGCAGCTCAGCTGAACACATGGAAACAGAAGCTGATGGAGAGGACTGTGGAGGACCAGAACCAGCCAGGAACTCAGATCCAGAGAGACATTTACAACCAGAGACTGAGGACAACCCTGGAGACTCCTCTGAACCTGACACTGGAGACAGAGAAGAAGATGATTTTTGGAAACAGAGCAGTGAACGCCTGTCAGATTTAAGCTCTTTGAAACATACATTTTCCCACAGGTGTGAAACATTTAACAGCAATAACCAGGGAGAGGAATTGTTTACGGAAGATCGAAATCAAAACCAGCATATGCCAAACCAGTAGGACCCAGACCCCCCCACACATTAAAGAGGAACAGGAAGAACTCTGGAGCAGTGAGGAGGGAGAGCAGCTTCAAAGGCTGGAGGAGGCTGATATCACCAAGTCCACATTCACTCCTGTCCCTGTGAAGAGTGAAGATGATGAAGAGAAACCTCAGTTCTCTCAGCTTCATCAAAGACAAACTGAACACCTGGAAACAGAAGCTGATGGAGAGGACTGTGGAGGACCTGAACCAGCCAGGAACTCAGATCCAGAGAGACATTTACAACCAGAGACTGAGGACAACCCCGGAGACTCTTCAGAACATGACACTGAAGACAGTGCTGATTGGAAGGAGACCAGAGAACCAGGTTCAAACTCTCAGAGAAATAAACAAGACCCTGTCAGTGATTCAAGACGTAGTGCAGGAGAGAAACCATTCATCTGCTCAGTCTGTAAGAAATCTTTTGCAGTTAGAGGAAGTTTAAAGGACCACATGAGAATCCACACAGGAGAGAAACCATTCAGCTGCAGTGTTTGTGACAAAATATTCACCTGGAGTAGTCCTGTCAAAAGACATAAGTGTGTTGGTCGTCAGTCCTCACAGCTTCATCAAACTCAAACTGATGCAGAACCTCCAGCCAGCAGCTCAGCTGAACACATGGAAACAGAAGCTGATGGAGAGGACTGTGGAGGGCCAGAACCAGCCAGGAACTCAGATCCAGAGAGACATTTACAACCAGAGACTGAGGACAACCCTGGAGACTCTACTAAACCTTATACTGAAAACAGTGAACACGAGGATTTTTGGAAACAGCAGTGAACGCCTGTCAGATTTAATCTTTTTGAAACATAAGTTTTCCCACAGTGGTGAAACATTTAACAGCAATAACCAGGGAGAGGAATTGTTTACGGAAGGTCGAAATCAAAACCAGCATTATGCCAAACCAGCCAGGAACTCAGATCCAGAGAGACATTTAAAACCAGAGACTGAGGACAACCCTGGAGACTCTTCTGAACCTGAGACTGAAGACAGTGATTATTGTTAGGTATAAATTCTTTGGGTAAGTCCCAGTAAGTCGTATATAATGCGATAACTTGACTGTTTGTGATAAAACATTTTGGTCCAAGTAAAGAGAGGACTGTGGAGGACCAGAAGCGGCAACATTTACAACCAGAGACTGAGGAGGTTTCCATGTTGGGTTATATAATTAAAACGAAAGTTAATATTATCAAATATATTTTTATAGAATTCACAATGTAAAATGTATGATATGTCACATAGCTCTATACTTATATACTAAATGTACACAGTTTGGTAAACTGACGTGAAAGAGTCTAAGGTCTGATATAGTTTATCACTAAAGGTGTCACTGTTCAGCAGAGGGAAGACACCCTTACTCTCACAGCAGGAGGCCCCTGACTCAATGGGATATTACTGTGAGCTTTAGTCTTTGAGGCAAGTCGGGACATGTCCAGGAAGCAATGACTCTTCTCCACATACATGGGGCTGTTGGTGTGTATTCACTTCTGCTGTTGGTATGATATAAAAGCAGCAGCTGAGAGAGTGAATAAAGGTCTTCGGTGTGTATATATATATATATATATATATATATATATATATATATATATATATGTCTTCATGTTATTATAGTCTTGAAGATACATGTATCTGTCCACTATTGTTCCAATCAAATGTCTTTGTTTTGAGTTTTGTTTACAGTCCAATGTTCCCACTTTCTGTTGAGTTGGGTTTCTTGTAATCTCAATTAATGAATCCTTTTTTTCCCATCAAAAATATTTTCGTTGGTGGTGCTTCCTTACCCAGATTTCCTAGTGAAAGCTTTCTTGCTGGATATTAGCAACATTTTGATCAACTATCAGTCACTTGCAATAATATCCTCAGTAAATGTACACAAATAGAGTACCAAACTACTTTTAGAAACCTCATAGCCTATTATTTGAAATATTTCCTTGCATATAATTTCCCAAAACACAATTACAGTTTTATTCAGTTGAAGAGCAAGACTCCTGAGCCTTGCCGACTAGCTTGCACTGTAAAAGTATGGCCCACACATCTTCTGGCCAGCGCAGAGCAGCAGCAGTGTGCTCAATTGCACCAAAGTAGGTCTCCACTTCTGACTCATGAAAAACAGGGATCAACTGTAATATGTATCTTGATGATGTGGTTGTCTTTTCCAACAATTGGACTGCCCATATGGCTACCCTCACATGTGGTTTTCAGCGACTTGCAGAGGCCTCGCTGACACTGAATCTGGCAAAGTGTGAGTTTGGCAAGGCCACTGTCACCTATCTAGCCAACCAAGTGGGACATGGGCAGGTGAGGCCCATGGATGCTAAAGTGGAAGCTATCCTTTCATCCCCATGTTGCTATCACACACATCTCATGTTTCAGGGTTTCCTTCGGCAAAGGCACGACCTGAACTTCTAGTAATCCGTACTTAAAATAGGTTTCTTTAGCTCAAGGAAATAGAAGACATACATTATAATCCATCTGAAGGATTATTTATATAAAAGTACTACACGGAGCAGAATGTTATTTTTATTTTAAAATAATTGTGAAGAAAAAATATTAAGCTAATTATTGTGTTGAGCGGTGGCGGCGCTAGGGGCAGGCTACTTGGTCTCAAGCCCCCGGATGTTTTCTGAAAAGCCCCGAATGTTTCACGTAAAGCAACCCCTCCCTGCTCCACAACTTCAAAATTCTGACTAAGCCCCGGATCCCCTGCAATCCTAAATCCGCCTCTGGTGTTGAGGTGTAGGAGATATGGCTGTGGTATTCACACTCATGTCACGCCGTTAACACTTCGACTGACTCTGCAGACATATCTTCAACTCCATTTTTGGCTCTATGCAGTGCACTTTGAATGTCAACCTTGTTCCCGTTGTTGACCAAAGTTATTTTCAAATGTCCCTGGCAAAAGTGTGAAAAACACTTTGGTGTATTTTTATTTATCAACCAATAAAACGACAAGATTTTGATAAATGCTAAAGACCTGGAAGACATTATCCAACATCTGAAATCCTCCTCCTGTAGCCTCGACATCATCCCGACAGGATTTTTCAAAACTGTTTTTCATTTCTTGGCCTCAGATATACTACACATAGTAAACAAGTTTCTTCAATCAGGTGTATTTCCACAGGTGCTGAGAACTGCAATAATTAAACCGCTCCTAAAAAAGCATAACCTAGACGCAACCATAATGAATAATTACAGGCCAATATCAAACCTTCCCTTTTTAAGCAAATTGATTGAAAAAGCAGTTTTTCAACAGTTGAGTAATTTCATGTTTCTAACTGACGGTTTTGATGTGTTTCAGTCGGGCTTTAGACCTGACCACAGCACTGAGACTTCACTTGTTAAGGTCTTAAATGACATCCATTTGAAAACAGACAGTGGCAGAATATCAGTGTTAGTATTATTAGATCTCAGCGCTGCCTTTGATATTGTTGACCACAACATATTGCTAGACCGTCTTGAAAACTGGGTGGGAGTTTCAGCAACAGCTTTAAACTGGTTTAGCTCCTACTTGAAGGACAGAACAAACTTTGTCCCTGATAAATATGTCATGCGGGGTTCCTCAAGGATCCATCTTAGGACCTTTGCTTTTTAATATTTATATGCTACCTCTGGCTGAAATTATTAAAACGAGCGATCTAAGCTAACACATCTATGCAGACGACACCCAGATTTATTTTAAAATCACACCAGGAGACTACTCTCCGATTAGAACACTGAGCACATTGAGCACATCACTGACTGGATGACTCAGAACTTTCTCCAATTGAACAAACAAAAAACTGAGATCATTGTTTTTGGAGCAAAGAAAGACCGATTAAAAGTAATCACAGAGCTTTAGTCGGCAGACTACAAAGTAACTCACAAAGCAAGACATCTGGGTGTAGTGATGGATTCAGACCTGAATTGTAACAGTCATATTACTACAGTTATTAGGTCTGCATACTACCACCTGAAGAATATATCAAGGATTAAAAAACTAATGTCACAACAGGATTTAGAAAAATGTGTCCATGCTTTTATCTTCAGCAGACTCGTCTACTGCAATAGTGTCTTTACAGGTCTCACTAAAAAATCAATTAGAAAGCTGCAGCTGATTCAGAACGCTGCTGCCCGAGTCCTCACTGACACTAAGAGAGTGGATCACATCAGTCCAGTACTGAAGTCTTTACACTGGCTTCCTGTGTGTTAAATAATTGATTTTAAAGTACTAAATGGTTTAGGACCAACTTATATTAACGAGCTCCTGCGAAAATATGAACCATCTAGGAGCCTCAGGTCTGCTGGGACGGGTCTGCTCTCTGCTACACGAGTCAGAACTAAACAAGGAGAAGCAGCATTTAGTTTGTATGACCACCTGGAACAAACTCCCTGAATCCTGCTGGTCAGCTGCAACTGTTGATATTTTTAAATCGAGACTAAAAACGCTTCCTTTTGACGCTGCATTTGGATGAGTTGTTCATATTTTAACTGCAGTATGGCTTTTTATCCATGTATTTTATCAGCGCCGGATAAATGACCGATTTGCTGACATGATTTAAGTGGGGGGTGGACCTAACCTCCTCTTGGGGTGTCCGGGGGCATGCTCCCACGGGAAGATGATTTTTTCTTAATATTGAAGTTAGAAGCATCAATCTGGTGCACTTTGAGAGCAGCATGAAGAGATCTATGAATACATCTCTCAACACCCAGATGAAACACAACTGGAAGCAGATTTTCTTTTTCTTTATGGATATTTTACAAATCACTCTTCTTTCAAACTGTGATCTTGTTTATTAATAACAACTTTTTTGTACTGTCATAAAGTATTTCATCCTGTTTTTCATCTATTCTTTTATTATTTGATAACTATAATGATCATATAAAGGTGTGCCTTTACCTCACTGAGCTGAGGTTATCAGAGCCACTCAGTCTTTCAGGAGAGAGCTCTCTAAAGCTCTCCCCCCCGCGGCGGCTGCTTACACAGTAAATTCCAATGTTAATAAAAGCACACAGAAGCTGTATACGTTTTTGCGAGTTTGATTTATTTTAAATTAACACAAATACAAAATTAAAACCTATAATTGCACACTAAAACCATTATTTAAAAAAAAGAACTATTTCACATAAACCTCCAGTTTTTACTGGGGCTGGGGCGGTTCAACTAGATTTTGGGGGGGGGGGGGGGGGTGCGCCATAATTTATGGGCGCTGTACGCAATATAGGCATAGTTCTGTTAGTACTCTTTTTCTGCCCAATTTTTGGCGGCGTTGATTTTATTATCTTTGCTTTTTAAATGCTTGTTTTTAAAATGCCTTTTTATAATGTGCTTCATCTGTATATTGTTCTTAAATATCTTTTGTCTTATTTTGTAAAGCACTTTGGGTTGCCCTGTGTGGAAAGGTGATGCAGATGGTAATTTGTATCGCATGTATGAAAATATGGAAGACAAGGTGTAAAATGATACTGAACCAGAGAGTAATAGGCAGTAACACCATCATAAAACAGATACTTACTGAACTAAGGAGAAGAAAGACCCTGGACAAATCCCAGACTCTGCCATGGGGCATCTTGAGTCTGTGACATAACTGAGCCGCATAAAATAAAACGTGCTCTCCTTATGTTATTTATATATTTTTACTTTGTGATGTATGTATTATTAATGTAACTTGTATATTTATAAAATGTACTGCCCTAATAATTTAAAATAAAGTTTATAAAAAAAAAGAAAAAAAAAAAAGAAAGGTGATGCCTTGCCTTTTCCTTCTGATGTAGGGGTTTGATCAGGTCTGTCCCTCCCTCTGTTTGGCGTTCTCAGGCTGACCCACACGCTCTCCAGCTGGACTCACCGGGTGCTCACTGAGTCACTCCCACCTTCGCTGCAGTAACCGCATCACTGCAGCGATATACCGTTCCCAGTGATCTGAGGGAATCAAACATTATAAAATGTGCAGAGGGCAGAATTGCTCTTCTTGAGGATACGTTGCAAAGTTGCAATGACAATATTTAGTACTTTTCAAATAGCAGGTTCAAAGAAACATTTCTGTTCATTTGCAAAAACAAAGTTATTATATAACACTCAACATTCAAAGTGTGTAAAAAGTAACAGTAAGTGAAATGGAATAAATATTTTGTGCAAGTTATTGCGTTCTGTTAATAATTGCATATTTTATTGTTGATTTAAATTATGTTTGACTGTATTACTTGCGTTTTGTTGCTTGTTGCACATTATATATCTAAAGAGAGATTTTATGAGATGTAAAGTGACTTTGAGCGACTTTAAATAAAATGTATATTTCTGATAGTATTATTAAAATGTAAATTATTATTGTTAATATAAAATTCTAAATGAATAATTCAGGTGCTGCACATTAACAGATCTGTATGGAGCTATCCGTTTTGATCATTCAAAAAAATATTTGAAAGTTCAAGTTTTTATCCTGAACTTTGAAAAATACAATGATGTATTCAAAATAAAAAGAAGTATTTCAAATTATTTTTCAGATTGAATATTAATTTTAATTCTGTTCAGCAACATTTTTGAATCGAATATTTAGTTTCAAATCATCCAGAATGCAGCAGCTCGTCTGCTCTTCAACCTTCCTAAATGTTCCCACACCACGCCGCTCCTCCGCTCCCTTCACTGGCTTCCAGTAACTGCTAGAATCCACTTCAAGACTCTGGTGCTTGCGTACCATGCTGTGAATGGATCTGGCCCTTCCTACATCCAGGACATGGTTAAACCGTACACCCCAGCACGTGCACTCTGCTCTGCATCAGCCAAACAGCTCGCTGCACCCGCACTGCGAGGGGGACCCAAGTTCCCGTCAGCAGAAACACGTGGGTTTGCTATCCTGGCTCCAAAATGGTGGAATGAGCTCCCCATTGAAATCAGGACAGCAGATAGCTTACACATCTTCTTCAGACTGAAAACTCATCTCTTTGGACTCCACTTCCAGAGATAGAGTTACTAACAAAGCACTTATATACTAATAAAGGGCTGGCTGATCTAAAGCCAGTTGAGTAGCACTTGAAATGTTTGGCTCTATGAAACCTGATGTTTTTATATGATTCTGTTTTCTTCAAGGTTGTATCTTGTTGGTCAAACGCACTTATTGTAAGCTGCTTTGGATAAAAGCCTCAGCTAAATGCAATGTAATGTAATGTTTCAGCAAACAGGAGCCAAAGACAGCTTAATGTTACCTAAAACATTCATACAAAAAGTATTGAAGATTAAAAGGTATATAATGCACAGTTTTTAACGGCATATGTTGCACATATTGAAAATATTGCACATAGCTGGTATTTAGTTGGTAGGCTACTCAGGATGCCAAACTACTCGTTCGTAAGCCCCGCCCCCACAAGAAACATCAGGACCGCAAGTCTGAAAGCGAAAAAAAGAGATCTGAAAATGAAAAAACTATCCAAAGGCCAAAACAAATGTGAAACCTGAAAAAACAAGATTTGAAACTGAAAATAAATATTTTATTCAAAGATATTGCTGAACTGAAACAAAAACAATATTCAATCTGAAAAATAATTTGAAATACTTATTTTTATTTTGAATGCATCATTGTATTTTTCAAAGTTCAGGATAAAAACTTGAACTTGAATGATCAAAGCTTATGACCCTGATATAGCTCCGTACAGATCATGTTGCTTTTAATTAAGTAAGCTTGTTTTGGTTCAGCACATCTGAACTCGAGAACCGGCTGTCATTGGTAATATGATACTCAGTAAAGGAAACAGAGTTACGATGCCAGTAACCCCTTTACATTTGCACATTACTGTGGAATGGAAACATCTCATACCTCTCATTTCAAATGTTATGGTTACATCTTGATGTTGGTAGCAAGCCACACTCACACTAATAATTATGTTGTGTATAATTATTGTGTATTTGTTTGGCCCAGCCAGCCCACCCCACGTACTTTACATTGAAAGGTCAAACACATAAAAAGTACTTCAGTCAGCTATGAAGAACTTTCACAAATTAACTCTTTAAAAGGTTCACAGTACAAAAAGAAAATAATGACCTTTTATAGAAAGTCAAAAGGCCACTGTCCCCTATCTAGCAAACAAGTGGGACATGGGCAGGTGAGGCCCGTGGACGCTAAAGTGGAAGCTATCCTTTAATCCTCATGTTGCCATCACACACATCTTATGTTTCAGGGTTACCTTCAGCAAAGGCACGACCTGAACTTATAGTAATCCATACTTAAAATAGGTTTCTTGAGTTCAAGGAAATAGAAGACATACATTATAATCCATTTTACTGATTGTTTAATTAGAAATACTACATGGAGAAGAACGCTATTATTATTTTGAGAATAATTGTGTAGAAAAATATAAAGCTAATTCTTGTGTTGAGGTGTAGGAGATATGGCTGTGGTATTCACACTCATGTCACGCTATTAACACTTCGACTGACTCTGCAGACATATCTTCAAGTAAATGTTTGGCTCTATGCAGTGCACTTTGAATGTCAGCCTTGTTCCAGTTGTTGACCAAAGTTATTTTCAAATGTCTCTGGCAAAAGTGTGAAAAACACTTTTCTGTATTTTTAATTGTCACCCCATAAAATGACAAGATTTTGTCATTTGCAATCTCCTGTTGGTAACATTTACATTCAAAGATGTTACATGTATTTTAAGATTGAAGTGTTCCAAAATAAATCGCTCACATCACACTAACACTGGGTTTTTGAGCGGACACAATGTCATACTTAATTAGTTTTTATTGTATGTCAATCTATCTCAGTCTTGCATGCGGCCTCCAAGGATAGCTCACGAGGGAAAGCTTGTCTTGGATTAGGGCATTCATTTTTCTATTTTTGTGTTTTACCGGTTAGCCTTAAAGGGACTTGAGTCACACACATTTGCTTTGTTCTCGCTGTTTCCTTGATAGCTGCAGATGCAACCTTCACTTAAATTTGTCAAATATGTTTGTCTATTTTTTTTAATCATTTTTGCTGACTGGCTGGATGAAAACATTGTAATATGTTCAGTAATCCCATTTTAGGGAGTTTACACAAGCATTATGTTCTAGTCTGTATTATTTAACAAGTTAACTGCCTAATCAAATCAAATCAAATCAAATCAGGTTATAGCACATTTAAAAACGAGTGTTGGTCGAGCCAAAGTGCTGTACATGTAATAACACTTTACTACAATCACAAAAAAAGACAATCATTTACAACAGAAATATAAAAACAAAAACACAGGGAAAAGTCCGGTGTCATGCTCAGCTCTGACTAGAAGGCCAGAGAGAAGAAGTGAGTCTTTAGTGAGGATTTAAACCCCTAGTGTCTGGGCCGACCTCACATGGAGGGGCAGAGTGTTGCAGAGCCTCGGGCCAGCTGCTGCGAAGGCTCGGTGCCCTCGGGTTTTGAGCCTGGTCTTGGGAACTACCAGCAGCAGCTGGTCAGCAGACCTTAAAGCTCTGGGGTGTAGCGCTGGAGGAGTTCGGCTATATAGAATTCGGACCCGGAATTGGAAGCCAGAATTGGGGTGATATGGTCACGCTTTTTGTGGCCAGTCAGAAAACGCGCAGCTGTGTTCTGCACTAGCTGCAGGCGTTTAATTGGGGCCTGGTCCATACCCGCATACAGAGCGTTGCAATAGTCCAGTCTTTAGGTAACAAAGGCATTAATAACCCTTTCTAGGTCTTTAAAAGATAAAAACTACTTGGTCTTGGCCAATAGTCTTATTTTAAAAAGCAGGTTTTGACTATGGAGCTGACCTGTTTATCGAATTCAAAAGCGCTATTGAAAGTCACTCCAAGGTTCATGAGTGACCCATACAGTTAAGACATCAATTAAGAAACGATTGGTTTAACATGTAATTAGCCTACACTTTTATCCAAAGGGATTTATGGCGCATTTCCACTACACGGCCTCGCTCGGTTTGGCTAGGCCTCGTTAGGCCTTGTTTGGACTGGCTCACTTTATGGCGCATTTCCATTACAGTTTAGGAACTGTGGTAGTATCTATAGTAACGCCTTGTAGGCGGGACGATCGGCTTTTTGGCGGGCGGAGCAACGCTGCATAAAACTGCAGTGGCACAATGCGACACAACTCACAAAACAAAACAATGGAGGATGTGGAAGCGATTGTTTACTTGTTTCTTGGTATGTGGCTTTTTATCACAGCAAGTAGGTGTAGCAGGATGAGAGTCCTAACCCCTTGTAAAGCATATTCTCCTCGTTTGGCTCTTGTGAGCATATCACCACCAGGGGGCGCCCTATAAAAGGGCAGAGGTTTCTAGCTGTGTTAGAATCACTGTTAAGGATTCGCGGGAAAAGGTAGGACCCAAATGCAGACTACAAAAAGTCAAAGGCTATAAACAAAAGCGAGCTTTATTTAAAAGCTGAAAAACTAAAAAACATGGCATGAATCAAAAACATGGATAGTACAAGGTAGCAAGAATACACAAAACTTACCGTGACCAACATGGAGGGACACAGGAGAGACAAACAATGAACCGACACCGAACACAGGAAGAGACAAGACTAAATACAGGGAGGGGTAATCACAAGACGAGAAACAGCCGGGCAGGGGAGGAGAAACACAACGGCCACAGGTGAACACAATCAGACAATCAGACACACCAGGGAAACTAACGACAGGACGGAAGACACAGGGAGAGGGACCAGACAATACACAAGAGGAAAACATGACAAGGAGAACCGAACAGCAAAATAAACCCAAACCTAAACATACAAAACTAAAAACGTGACATAACATGAGAACCGTGACAGAACCCCCCCCCCCCCCCCCCCCCCCCCCCATCAAGGGACGGATTTTAGACATCCCTAAACACACAAAAAATACAAAAACCATTTCCAATTCGAAATTGCTAATTTCTTGATAGGAATCAGAAATCCTTCATTCCTTCCCACAGACGGTATTTACATTGTTTCATCACAAGGAGTGCAGATTAAGACCAAATGAAAGAGTAGACATTAAATAAAGAGGAAGGCACTCGTACGAAAGGCAAAACACCTTGTTGATATATTACGCCTCTTTCAATTAGTTCATGGAGATGTTTACTTTCATTTGTAATATCTGAATTATTTACAACGTGACAAACACGTTATAAAAGAGTTCTGTTAAACCATTGGTATAATGTATTATTATGGGAAATGTCAGTTAAGAATATACAGAATAGTCAATATAAGTTACAATGGCGCAGCTATTTGGAATGCGTGTTTGTATTAATGTGCATGATTATATATCACATGACTCCTGTTTTGCAAGGTAATACATCGTTTAATGCCTTAAGTTTGAATATAAAGTCGTATGAAGTATTGACGGAATGTGAACTTTGACCTCCAGCCTGACCTGAAATGTATTATAGCTCAGGTCATTTAAGGTAACGAGCATCACAGAGTCTTTATTCTGCAGCTGCATACAAAGCTTTTGGGATGCATTAAACCAGCTTCATTTAATAGTTCAATAAAACCCACTTTAAACAGATATAAAATAAGCACTCGCCAACCGCTGTGATCGTAGACTGCATCTTTCTGCAGCCAGGACATTTATTTGAAACGAAACCAAAGGAAAGACTTTTGTTTTGGTTTTGTTGTTTTGTTGGAGCTGCGCAGACACAGTCATTGTGAATTCACGAAAGCCAGAAACAGTGGATGGTTAGAAAGCATGTGTGTTTATTTAACTACATCGCTAATAAGTTATTTCAATGATAAATGGGAAAGGATTACATGAAAGCACCAAAAGCGTTGGCAAAGCTGCCATTCCCACACTACCCCTACGGCAGTGGTGTCCAAACTACGGCTCACTTCTAATTGGCCCGCAGGAAATGCTAAAAGTATGATTGAATATGACCCATACCAGGAACTTGTCTTATATTTTGCGTGTTATATATACATGAATAAATATCAATACGTTTTTTTTTAAGATTATTATTTAAGACAAAATAAAAACCTAAGTAGGAATAAACCAGATTGTTATCAAAAATGTGTCCTCTGACTATTATGATGCATATTCAGGCAGTATTACTGACCGCTGATTCAATACTTTTATATGATGACTTATTATAATGTTGCTACACATTTTCTCTCCCATGGATGTGTGCTTTGGTGTTATTTCGATACCTAGATTCTAGAAATCCCCCTTTTTTTTTTATTTGATCCTAATTTCATAATCCCGTTACCATTACTCCGGAAGTCCGTGTGAGAAAGGCTGCCAGGATTCTTAGAGGTTAGTAGGGGTTAGCCAAATAATATTTAATTTATTTATGCAGCATTTAAAACAAATAAAAAATCTATTTGGTGCAAAGAAGCCAGATAATTGTAAAAAAAAAGAACAAAAAGGTTGAAAGAAGGGTAAAACTATTAGAGCAACAAGTTATAAAAGACAGTTCAAATAACGTGATCACTCATGTAACATCTAGAAAGTTTGGCTGAAAGGCCAGAGAGTGAGTGGGAGATGGGCGTGAGTCACATCCTGCGAAACAGAGCAAAAGGCACATGTTCAAGCTTCGGTTGGCAGTCTGCCATGTGCCTCATGCTTCTTAGTTGAAGAATCCCAGTCCAATCAGGATCCACTACAGTAAGTGGTGGGGACTCTTGAGCTGTACAGTATGTCTCAAATTGTGCTATATGCAGCTTGGATTTAATCCGCCACATTAACACATATTTGTTTGGCTGTGATCTGATTTGCTTCTTGAAATAAATTGTTTCTCAAGTCTCAAATTAGTGAGTGATGTTGGGGAGCCTGACTAAAGACAAGTCTATTCTATATGCTATAAGGCCCTCAACCCTTGTTGGGCGGCAGACCCTTTTATTCTCATCTTTGAAGACACAAAGAGATTATACCATGAGTGGTCAAAGCGTTTCACACCATTCAATCCAACTTTGGTAACTCAGCAGACAAGCTTTTTACATACGCTTCAACAACTGTCTTGCCTCAACACAAAACCCAACATTTGACCTACCATCTTGTCTGTTCCTTCTCAGTACACCAACACCTATCTAATTGCATTGAGCTGGTGTAATGAGATACTGTTGACACAGCACGACTATGGAGTGGGAGGGCTTTACTGAGAGCCATCAATCTGCTGCTTTCTCACTGCCCTGCTAGGTAGAGCAAATCTGAACATCACATCATTTATATTCACACGTTTACTCTTGGACATTGTTTTAAAATTCTCAGAATAGTCGGCAGAAATGTGATTTTATCAGACAAAATGTTTATGTGATGCATTTTCCCTGATGTGACCTTACTATTTTAATTATGAGTGCTTTGCCCTCGCTTGATACATTCGGTAGATGTTAGAAACACTGATTAAATACATTTCTTGACATCCAAGGCACATCTCAAAGCAAGCAGTGTCATGGTGAAAAAAAGAAAGACAAAAATGTGTACAGTATGTTTCCTACCGCTTAAAGCATTGCATTTTGGTTGGAACATTCTTTTTAATTCATCAATAGACCATCAAGTCAACCTATCTCCGGCGAGCCTTGTAACCTCCCACTCATTGATGACATGCCCACTTCTTTCACCTCCACACACATTTCTTTAGGAACCACTCAAATGACCTCATGGAGTAAGACAGTGGGTCCCTAACAAATGTGGCTCAGATACATACAATACAACTTTATTTATAAAGCACTTTAAACCCCAAGACCAAAGTGCTGTACAGTCAAATAAACAAAACAAAAAAATATAAAAAATCACACAACGTAAAACAAATAAAAACAATAGATAATTTAAAAGCAACACTCAAAGCAACAGATGTTAATACGCTAAGTAGAAGGGTGGGTTTTAAGAAGCGATTTAAAAGCTCCCCACAATGAACCACCACTACTAATATTTAAAGACACAAATTACCAAACAAGCACAATTAAAAAAGAATTAGACCATGATGTCCACTGTCATCTACCTTAGTCACTCGGCACATAAGGTAGGGATTCTCCCAAATGTAGTATCAGCAAAATATTTTAAATACCTCATGACCCATCTGTCATCCTTACCATATTTGGCACATCAGTCTGTTGAACTTCTGCAATGTAAGCAAGCCACACTGAATATAAGGGGTCCACGGACTGCTTGAGGTGTGTGGTGGATGACCAGTGGAGTGCCTGCTCGTGGTGAGGGGGGGTCTTCTCTTATGCTTTGTAATTTAAGAAATCTGTTAAAAATGTCATGATAATGTATTTATTGATATTCAAAGCAATCGTTGCTTTCCTCTGACACAAACTGTAATATATACTTTTCACTTCACTTTAAAATTAATAATTATTAACAATAATAATATTTCTTTTTATTTCCTGCACTGACTCATTATTTTCTTTTTCATTAGGTTTGTGGAATACGGCATTTTTTCACAAGTGGGAAGAGTAAGGTACGTACAGCTTTTACCACTCATTTTCTTTTTTCAAGTCTTTGTTGTTTTACATCAGTGATATCAGGTTTTAAAATGTAAAAGCTAGTGTTCATTTTTTACTTCAATCAGTCAACTTCATTTTATTTATACAGCCAAATATAAAAGATGAGCTTGAATAGTCTTTACAGTCTGTACGCCTGTTGGACCTCTTTAATGGGGGAAACCCCTCTATTACCTCAGGAATAGAAACTGAGGAGGGACCTCACGTGACAGACACACATGCAATAGACATTTGGTGTGCAGAGTTGAGCAACTTAATACAATTAGAGCAGGGATGGGCAACTTGCATGGTGGTGGGGGCCACGTAATGTATGTACTGGCAACCAGGGGGCCGCAGATTCACTTGAAAGACACACACACACATTCCATGTGTTGTATGTAATTATTAAGAAATATACTAAGTCTGAATTCTTCATTGACATTTTACAATCTTTCAGGGAGCATCCTCTAATGAGCTCACTAAACAAATATCTGTTCACAGAAATGTTATTTAATGTTCAAAAGTGGCATGTTTGTATTGAACAGGTCATTAAACAGTGATAAAGCACGGAAAGTGTGTGTGCATTGAGATGAACCGTTAAGATGACATACACATGAAGTCATGAACACTAATCCAGACAGTTAGTTGTCTAACTTGAACCTGAGACACTTGTAGTCTCTGCTGACTCACAATAAGGGGAGGGTCCACACAGACACCTGTCAGCTCTCTGCTGTTCCTCAGCGCCGCTCCCCCTCCCTCCCGCTGAAATTATGAATGAAAAGCGTATAATCATAGATAACACGGCAGGGTCCGTGACAGTTTGTTTTCATCTGATTTCAAATAAACAAAGTCTTGGTTTTTAGAATATTAAACTTGTTTCTCTAAATTCAGATGATAAAAACAACCTTTAAGCTTGTAAAGGCATAATTGGGAGGCGTGTGGTTAGGCAGTGGTGTTCGGATCAGGGGGTCACAGGTTCAAACCCCACAGGGCAAGACACTTCACCCCAAATTCGTCCTGTGGGGATTGCCCACAGTACTGAGTATTTAAGTCGTTGTATAAAAGCGTCTAACAAGTGACATGTAATGTAATGTAATAATTACAAGCAGTAACTTAACGTCACAGCAGGCATAACAACAGCCGGTGTTTCTTGTGAGTGTTGCCCCGGGAAACAAACACAATACACACAAGAGCGTCACAGATGATTTCCCGGTATTTGGCTGTCGAACGAAATCATGTACGCAGCTCGCGACGTAACCAGGAGACAAGTGGACGGTATCAGAACAACACGTAAAAAAATAATTTTTTAATTTTTATTAATTAAGTTGTTTATATATTAATCTGAGGGCCGCCGGGCCGCCATTTGCCCTTCCCTGAATTACAGTAAAGGTCCCTTGTAATGATGCAATGCAATGAAAATGATTCTGATGTGGATATATGAACTGTTTAGTACAACACCATCAAATGTATTCAGTGTTCAATGGCATGAGCTGACATGATTCTAAAATGTATGTTGTTTGACTTGCTACCCAGACATAGACCGCAATCATGAGTACAGACGCGGAGATGGCCCAGTATGGCGCGGCTGCCATTTACCTCCGTAAACCAGAGAGGGAAAGAATTGAGGCTCAAAGCGCACCTTTTGATGCCAAGAGTGCCTGCTATGTGTCTGATGTCAAGGAGCTGTTCTTGAAGGGAACGATCCTCAAGAAAGATGGTGGCAAAGTCACTGTCAAAGTGTTGACCACTGAGGAGGTCTGTATCATTGAATCAGTGTGTACAAGGAATTCCATTTGATGAGTTCTCATTCTCACACATTTCCTGTTCTAGGAGAGGGTAGTGAAAGAAGAGGACGTCTTTCCAATGAACCCTCCCAAGTATGACAAGATTGAGGACATGGTCATGATGACCCATCTCAATGAAGCCTCTGTGCTGTATAACCTCAAAGAGCGTTATGCAGCATGGATGATCTACGTAAGACAATTTGCCGAATGACATTAAAAAATGAGGCGGGGAACATGAAGTGACATTTAAATGATCTGTGATCCCTTGTAGACCTACTCTGGGTTGTTCTGTGCCACTGTGAACCCCTACAAGATGCTCCCAGTGTACGATATGGAAGTTGTAAATGCCTACAGAGGCAAGAAGCGTATGGAGGCTCCACCCCACATCTTCTCTGTCTCTGACAACGCTTATCAGTTCATGCTTATTGGTAAGTCGTTACTACACCAATGTAGAATTGATCAGAAACCAGGTTGCTGTTTCAGTTACACACACTAAATGGTTCTATTTGTCTTTTAACAGATAGGGAGAACCAGTCTGTCTTGATCACGTAAGTTTGCTACATTTACATTTGTTGACTTTGTTCAAAAACGGCAAATATCTTGATCACATTTGATATAATGTCTCTCTGTACCTAGTGGAGAATCTGGTGCTGGAAAGACTGTGAACACCAAGCGTGTCATCCAGTACTTTGCAACCATCTCAGTTGGTGGAGGCAAGGCGAGAGACACATCAAAGGTAACTCTATGATGATTACAAATCAAGATTCTTTACCTTTATCATTTGTCCAGGGATTAAGAAATAAAGTAATTTCCTGATAGCAGTTCCAAACGTGGTTTATAGGGTTCCCTGGAGGATCAGATTATTGCAGCCAATCCCCTGCTGGAGGCTTATGGTAACGCCAAAACTGTGAGGAATGACAACTCTTCTCGTTTTGTAAGTATGGAACAGTTTCTACACGCGAGAGGATCATTTGTACATATTGCACATGTGGAGGGACATTAATGATGATGTTTCCAAACAGGGTAAATTCATCAGAATCCATTTCCACGCATCTGGCAAACTGGCTAGTGCTGATATTGAGACTTGTAAGTAACAATCCTTTTAGTATACAAACTACTGTAAGTAAGATTTAGCCTGGCTCTGACATGATCACAACTTGTAGATCTGCTGGAGAAGTCTAGAGTCACATTCCAGCTTCCTGATGAGAGAGGCTACCATATCTTCTACCAGATGATGACTGCCCACATACCTGAGCTGATTGGTAAGAAGATTCAAATATAGCATATTTGTTATCCTACAGCTTTACATATGAAACATGTTTATTGACATGTTTTCCCTTTTCTTAAATCTGCAGAATTGTCACTCATTTCAACCAACCCCTACGACTTCCCCATGTGCAGTCAGGGTCACATCACTGTGGCCAGCATTGATGACAAAGTTGAGCTGGAAGCCACCGATGTAAGTCATGTTTACATTTATTTTGTGCTGACATGCAAAATCGAAACGGCTCTTTCAAGTTCATTTTCTAAAAGGGTTTATGTTTTGTGCGGGCACTTCTTTTGAAATCAGAATGCTATTGATATCCTGGGCTTCACTAATGAAGAGAAGATGAGCATTTACAAGATGACCGGTGCTGTGCTTCACCATGGTAACATGAAGTTCAAGCAAAAGCAGCGTGAGGAGCAGGCCGAGCCTGATGGCACAGAGAGTGAGTATTTCCTCGTAGCTCAAAGCTTAGAGCTTGGAAACAACATTGGTACATTTCTTCATAACATTTTGTTCTTCATAAATTATGATGGACATTTCTGAATTATGTTCAGATGCTGACAAGGTTGCTTATTTGCTGGGTCTGAACTCCACTGACATGCTGAAGGCTCTGTGCTATCCTAGAGTGAAGGTCGGAAATGATTATGTCACCAAGGGACAGACTGTACCTCAGGTAATAGAGATTTACTGGTAACCCTTCATTCAAATGTACAGCAGATGTGTTTTTATATTATATAGTTATAGCTGTTAACACCAGATGCAGTATGAAAGTTAGCTCTACTTTTAAGAAGTTTATTTATGTATCAAATGACTCGAAATACCAGTCATCCAGCGTTTTATAAAAACTGTTTAGCAACCATGATGAAATGATATGCTTGTTTTAATTCAGGTGAGTAACGCAGTGCCTGCCCTGGCCAAGTCTATCTATGAGAGGATGTTCTTGTGGATGGTCGTCCGTATCAACCAGATGCTGGACACCAAACAACCCAGGCAGTACTATATTGGAGTCCTGGATATTGCTGGCTTTGAAATCTTTGATGTAAGCAATTCTAAAAATACTACTTTTCAAGTCAAAATCATTATTATTGCCTGTTGCAAGAGATCATTCGGATTATTTGTCCCAACGCAGTACAACAGCATGGAACAGCTGTGCATCAACTTCACCAATGAGAAACTGCAACAGTTCTTCAACCACACCATGTTCGTCCTGGAGCAAGAGGAGTACAAGAAGGAGGGAATCATCTGGGAGTTCATTGACTTTGGTATGGACTTGGCTGCCTGCATTGAGCTGATTGAAAAGGTAAACACTTCATTTTGTCATCATATGTATCTGTTTTTTTATTTGTTCTAATGTTTCACTAAATGATATACCTCTTTCAACTTGTTCAAGCCCATGGGCATCTTCTCCATCCTTGAAGAGGAGTGCATGTTCCCCAAGGCCTCAGACTCATCCTTCAAGAACAAGCTGTATGACCAGCATCTTGGCAAAAACAGAGCATTTGAGAAGCCAAAGCCCGCAAAGGGCAAGGCTGAGGCCCACTTCTCCATGGTGCACTATGCTGGTACCGTGGACTACAACATCACTGGCTGGCTGGACAAGAACAAGGATCCCCTGAATGACTCTGTCATTCTGCTGTACCAGAAATCCTCAGTGAAACTGCTGGGTCTGCTGTATCCTCCAGTAGTTGAAGGTATGATTTTAACTACAGTTAACTCAAACTAATGTCCATATATTTGTATTATTATTTATTTATATCAACTGTTACTTGTGTTTATGCAATTTGTGTGACATTCTAACAAAACATCAACAGAGAAGGGAGGGAAGGGAGGCAAGAAGAAGGGTGGTTCCATGCAGACTGTGTCCTCACAGTTTAGGGTAAGGTACACTGCAATCTCATCTTAACAATATGTCCGTTTGTAATCAAACTAACATGTTGCCATTTTTGATCTACAGGAGAACTTGGGCAAGCTGATGACTAACTTGAGGGCCACCCATCCTCACTTTGTGCGCTGTCTGATTCCCAATGAGACAAAGACTCCAGGTACATACACATCAGACCTTGATAGTCTCGATGACTGGGTTAGGTTTTGTTTGCACGGAATTCATTTTGTATGGCTTGAACTTCAATGACATGTGTTTGTTCAGGTTTGATGGAGAACTTCCTGGTTATCCACCAGCTCAGGTGTAATGGTGTCCTGGAGGGTATTAGAATCTGCAGAAAAGGTTTCCCCAGCAGAATCCCCTATGCCGACTTCAAGCAGAGGTATCAATAGTTATTTGAAAATATGTTTTTAATGAAAATTATTACAAATAAAATGCTTTCACTTAACATAAACTTTTTTATATAGATACAAGATACTGAATGCCAGTGTCATCCCTGAGGGTCAGTTCATGGACAACAAGAAGGCTTCAGAGAAGCTGCTTGGGTCAATTGATGTTCCTCATGATGAGTACAGATTCGGACACACAAAGGTAAGCACCTTGATTGCATTTATATACTTCAGTGTTCTCATCAAGGGCTGTCAATGAATTCCTGCTTGATGGAATGACATCTCCAAAACGTCTCACATTATTGTATTATTGTGACGGAAATTAAGGCCATGAATGAAGGAACGATTAAGATATGGAAGTGGGGAAATGTCGCCCCCAAGTGACCATTGATAGGTATTTTAAATATTACCTTGTACACCAAGTGACTCTGGAAATGTTATGACATCCTGTCTAAGGGGGTTCTTCAGATTTAAACGTTTTTTGAATGACTATTTATTTGGTTATCATATTGCAAGTCTGACTTGGTGAAAAATAGAATACATTGATTTATGTTCTGTCTGTGTTCAGGTGTTCTTCAAGGCTGGTCTGCTTGGTACCCTTGAGGAGATGAGAGATGAAAAACTGGCATCTCTGGTGACCATGACTCAGGCTATATGCCGTGGTTTCCTCATGAGAAGGTCATTTGTGGAGATGACAGCAAGGAGGCATGTTGAAAACAGCAAGTTTGAGTGAAAAGCCATGACATTAATAATATAGATTTAGTTCCTAACAGCAATTTACGTTCAACAGGGATGCCATTTATACCATCCAGTACAACGTGCGCTCCTTCATGAATGTGAAACACTGGCCATGGATGAAGGTCTACTACAAGATTAAGCCTCTGCTGCAGAGTGCTGAAACTGAGAAGGAGCTGGCAAATATGAAGGAGAACTATGAAAAAATGAAAAGTGACCTGGCTACTGCCCTGGCCAAGAAGAAGGAACTGGAGCAGAAGATGGTTTCCCTTCTGCAGGAGAAGAATGATCTGACGCTGCAAGTCTCATCTGTAAGTAAACATCAACAGACAAAGAAGATGTTTCATGTTTGTGAATATGAAAGCGCTGACGTCTGTTTTCATCAAAATGGTCTAGGAAGGAGAAAATCTGTCTGATGCTGAGGAAAGATGTGAGGGACTCATCAAGAGTAAGATTCAGATGGAGGCCAAACTCAAAGAGACAACTGAGAGACTGGAGGATGAAGAAGAAATGAATGCTGAGCTCACTGCCAAAAAGAGAAAGCTGGAGGATGAATGCTCTGAGCTCAAGAAGGATATTGATGACCTGGAGCTTACCTTGGCCAAAGTGGAGAAGGAGAAACATGCCACTGAGAACAAGGTTTGGAATTCATAACCTGTCCATTAAGTGAAATGATAGTGTTCTTTGTATTGACCGTTTCTTGCACACTTAGGTGAAGAACCTGACGGAGGAGATGGCCTCTCAGGATGAGAGCATTGTTAAGCTGACCAAGGAAAAGAAAGCCCTTCAGGAGGCTCATCAGCAGACGCTTGATGACCTGCAGGCAGAGGAAGACAAAGTCAACACTCTGGCTAAGGCCAAGACCAAGCTTGAGCAGCAAGTGGATGATGTAAGTTTGCAGTCATTTGATTTGGCAAAGCAAGATTATTCTTGAACATGATCATTGAAAATGTATACCTTTGTTTAGCTTGAGGGTTCTCTGGAGCAAGAGAAGAAGCTGCGTATGGACCTGGAGAGAACCAAGAGAAAGCTGGAGGGAGATCTCAAACTGGCCCAGGAATCCATCATGGATCTTGAGAATGACAAGCAGCAGTCTGATGAGAAAATCAAAAAGTGACTTACTTGTTCTGTTTGCACAACATACATTTTTTTTAAAGAAGTGTTCAATTGCATGAACTCAATGCACTTGATCAATTTCACAGGAAGGACTTTGAATGCAGTCAGCTCCTTAGCAAGATTGAAGATGAGCAGTCTCTGGGTGCTCAGCTCCAGAAGAAGATCAAGGAGCTCCAGGTGAGATATTGTGTTACACTTAACAATACCGCATGCATTTTCTATTATGTGTAATAAAGTGAAAGATTGCTCAAAGAGAAAACATCTATTCAACAGGCTCGTATTGAGGAACTGGAAGAGGAGATCGAGGCTGAGCGTGCAGCTCGTGCCAAGGTTGAGAAGCAGAGAGCTGACCTCTCCAGGGAACTTGAGGAGATCAGTGAGAGGCTGGAGGAGGCCGGAGGTGCCACCGCTGCTCAGATTGAGATGAACAAGAAGCGTGAGGCTGAGTTCCAGAAGCTCCGTCGTGACCTTGAGGAGTCCACTCTGCAGCATGAAGCGACCGCTGCTGCCCTTCGCAAGAAGCAGGCTGACAGTGTGGCTGAGCTGGGAGAGCAGATTGACAACCTCCAGCGCGTCAAGCAGAAGCTTGAGAAGGAAAAGAGTGAATACAAGATGGAGATCGATGACCTCTCTAGCAACATGGAGAATGTTGCTAAGGCAAAGGTACACTAGCACTACATGGTTTTTTATTTTTATGTTATGTTACCAATATGAATATAGAACATCATGTAAATTATTTTGTGAATAAAATCTGATCATTGATCTTGTTTATTTTTTCCTCATTAGGGAAATCTTGAAAAGTTGTGCCGTAGTCTTGAGGACCAACTTAGCGAACTGAAGACCAAGAATGATGAAAACGTTCGCCAAATCAATGACACCAGTTCACAGAAAGCACGTCTCCTGACAGAAAATGGTATCTACGTGTTTTTGGTGAACGGTCTTTGGAGTGTACGATTGAGAAACGAAGCACAAACTAACGTATTATAATATTTTTCACACAAGGTGAGTTCAGCCGTCAAGTCGAAGAGAAGGAAGCTCTCGTCTCTCAGCTGACCAGAGGCAAGCAGGCCTCCACACAGCAGATCGATGAATTGAAGAGACAGATTGAGGAGGAGGTTAAGGTAAGAAACCATTAAGATAGTGTGTATTTGTATGATTTGTTTGTGATTTAGAAATTGTGTAAAGGTTAATAATATTTCTTACAACAGGCCAAGAATGCTCTTGCCCATGGCCTGCAATCAGCCCGCCATGACTGTGATCTGCTGAGGGAGCAGTTTGAAGAGGAGCAGGAAGCCAAGGCTGAGCTGCAGCGTGGAATGTCCAAGGCCAACAGCGAGGTGGCTCAGTGGAGATCGAAGTATGAAACTGATGCTATCCAGCGCACTGAGGAGCTTGAGGAATCCAAGTGAGTGACATTCAAACTGTTCAATGGCCAGAAGTTAAATGGCCAGAAGTGTAGCATTCAAGTAGCAACTCTACTGACTCCTGAATTGCTGGTAATGATATTAGTATTTTAAAATGTGTATAGCTTCTTACTTTCATATATGCAAATATAATTAGAAAATAACATGTAACTGTACGAGTTTAACTGAGCCACAAATACCTCCATTTCCAAACAGGAAAAAGCTGGCCCAGCGCCTTCAGGAGGCCGAGGAACAGATTGAGGCAGTGAATTCCAAGAGTGCTTCTCTTGAGAAAACCAAACAGAGGCTCCAGAGTGAGGTGGAGGACCTCATGATTGATGTGGAGCGGGCCAATGGCCTTGCAGCCAACCTGGACAAAAAGCAGAGGAACTTTGACAAGGTAACGCCATTTACTTTATGCAGTCAAACCACACAAACAATGACATGAATATTTATTTCGCCCTCTTACGAGAACATAACCAAATGAACTGTATGAATTGTATTGTTCAGGTGTTGGCAGAGTGGAAGCAGAAGCACGAGGAGGGTCAGGCAGAGCTTGAGGGAGCACAGAAGGAGGCTCGTTCTCTCAGCACTGAGCTGTTCAAGATGAAGAACTCTTATGAGGAGGCTCTTGATCATCTGGAGACCATGAAGCGTGAAAACAAGAATCTGCAACGTGAGTTCTACATACAAATAGATATTTTACAATTTAGGCAACGCAGGTTTATTTATATAGCACCTTTCAACACAAGGCGATTCAAGGTGCTTTACAAAAATGAAAGACATTCAGACAATGGCATTTTAAAAAAGTCATTCAAAAGAAAAGATAATAAAAGAAACATTAAAATAAAAAAGTACATGAATAAAAAGTGTCAGTGCAGTTTAAGATATGAATAGTTCACACAGAAGTTCCACTTTACTGATGAACACAACGGCTCAGTTTTAATTAAAAGCAGCGACAAAAAGAAAAGTATTTTAGTCTGGATTTTAAAGTAGTCAGAGTTGCAGCGGACCTGCAGGTTTCTGGGAGTTTGTTCCAGATATTTGGAGCATAATAACTGAACTTCTCCATGTTTAGTTCTGACTCTGGGGACAGAAAGCTGACCAGTCCCTGAAGACCTGAGAGATCTGGATGGTTTATAATTTAGCAGGAGGTCAGAAATGCATTTTGGGCCTAAACCATTCAGTGCTTTATAAACCAGCAGCAGTATTTAGAAATCTATTCTTTGACACGCAGGAAGCCAGTGTAAGGGCTTCAGAACAGGAGTGATGTGATCCACTTTCTTAGTGTTAGTGAGGACTCGAGCAGCAGTGTTCTGAATCAGCTGCAGCTTTCTAATAGATGTTTTAGTGAAACCTGTGAAGACACCATTGCAGTAGTCCAGTCTACTGAAGATAAAAGCATGGAGAAGCATGGGCGCGGGAAGGGGGGTGCTGAGGGCGCTGCAGCACCCCCTAGCGGCAGGCAGGGGGTGCGGAGCTCCCCTGTCTGAATTATTATTTGACGGTTATTGCTGCTCCCGCTGTGTATAATCTGTGTAATATGGAGCCAATAAATTCCACATTGTTGGTAAAATAATATTTTGGCCTGCCCCGAATGTTTTTTCTGTAGCCCCGGACAATTCTACCTCAATAATATAATACATTAACCGTGCTTTACGTGAACCTCATCAAGACACTAGAAAGGACGGCAGGACTGTAATTTCCCGTGTTCAGTGAATGCAACAGAGGCAAGACACCAGACCAATCAGAGAGTTGCATGGAAATAAAAGTGTGCTTGTGTCATTCAAGCTCGCGGCTCTGTGTGTGTGCGGAAATAGCGCATTTAGTGTGTGTGAGAGAGGGGGAGAGAGAGAGAGAGAGAGAGAGAGAGAGAGAGAGAGAGAGAGGGGGAGAGAGAGAGGGACCGGTGCCAGCAGCAGGGACCGTGTTGTTAGCATCTGGTTAGCTAGCTGCACTAACGGACATACGGAGCTGTTTGTTCCACAACAAGCTGGAGGAGAGCTCTCCTCTCAGACTGAGAGGCTCAGGTGAGCTAAAGGACTCTCTGAGTGTTTAGATAGTTAACTTTAGTCTAAGTTATCTCAGTGGGTCTCAAACGGTTTGGTCAAAAATTATTCAAAAGATTATTTCCGCGGCACACCTTCATATGATCATTATAGTTATAAAAAAAATAAGAGAATAAAGGAAAAACAGTTATGAAATACTATATGGCAGTAAAACAAGAATACAGTTTGAAAGGGGAGTGATTTGTAAAATATCATAAAGAAAAAGAACATCTGCTTACAGTTGTGTTTCATCTGGGTGTTGAGAGATGTATCCATAGATCTCTTAATGTTGCTCTCAAAGTGCACCAGATTGATGCTTTTAACTTCAACATTTAAAAAAAATCTTCCCGGGGGAGCATCCCCCCGGATCCCCCTAGAGGAGGTGAGGTCCGCTCCCCACTCATAAAAAATAGCACTTTACCCCTGCCTATATGCCGTGACCTGATTATCGAGCCTTCATTGTAACAGTCGCGGGTTTACTGTGTGTTTGCGTGTGGGGAGTTTTTTTGTGCGTGCTCTATAGTGCCCGTAATAGTGTTCACTGGAGTCCAGCACCTCAGCACCCCCACTCAAAATACCTTCCCGCGCCTCTGTGGAGAAGTGTTTCCAGATCCTGCTGTGACATCAGTCTCTTAATCCTAGATATGTTCTTTAGGTGATAGTAGGCTGATTTAGTAACTGTTTTAATGTGACCGTTGAAACTCAGGTCAGAGTCCATGACTACACCTAGACTTCTGGCTCTATCTGTTGTAAGGCTCAACAATATGATAAAACACATGTATCTTTCTGCAGAGGAGATCTCAGATCTGACTGAACAGATTGGTGAGACTGGCAAGAACATCCATGAGCTGGAGAAGTCCAAGAAGCAGGTGGAGACAGAGAAGACTGAGATCCAGACAGCTCTTGAAGAGGCTGAGGTATTGTTTTGTTCTGGGAGTTTATAACATTAAAAATCATTGACACATATATCAGTGTTTGAAGGCAAAGATGAGTGTCTCATTGTTTGATTTCTTTAGGGAGCTCTGGAACATGAAGAGTCTAAGATCCTTCGTGTTCAGCTGGAGCTCAGCCAGATTAAGGGTGAGGTGGACAGGAAGCTGGCAGAGAAAGATGAAGAGATGGAGCAGATCAAGAGGAACAGCCAGAGAGTGACTGACTCCATGCAGAGCACTCTGGATTCTGAGGTCAGGAGCAGGAACGATGCCCTGAGAATCAAGAAGAAGATGGAGGGAGATCTGAATGAGATGGAGATTCAGCTCAGCCATGCCAACCGCCAGGCTGCTGAGTCCACGAAGCAGCTCAGGAATGTGCAGGCACAGCTGAAGGTATTGTATAAAACACAAGTGTTACATATCATATATTTCGTAAGGCTACGTTTTGGCATTCATGGTTATGTTTCTGATCGTTTTATCACTAGGATGCTCAACTGCACCTTGATGATTCTGTCAGAGCCCAGGAAGACTTCAAGGAGCAGGCTGCTATGGTGGATCGTAGAAACGGTCTTATGGTGGCTGAAATTGAGGAACTTCGAGCTGCTCTGGAACAGACAGAGAGAAGTCGCAAAATTGCTGAGCAGGAGCTGGTTGATGCCAGTGAGCGTGTTGGACTTCTGCACTCTCAGGTGAACAAACACAATCATGTTTTCAATCATTCAAGAATCTAATGAGATCTTAAATATTGTGAATATTAGACAGGTGTTGACTTAGGAGGCTACATCTGTTAACCTTTTAGAACACAAGCCTTGTGAACACCAAGAAGAAGCTTGAGACAGACCTGGTCCAGATCCAGGGTGAAGTGGATGACATTGTTCAGGAAGCAAGGAATGCAGAGGAGAAGGCCAAGAAGGCCATCACTGATGTAGGTTTCAATGCCACGTGTTCTTACTTTAACAGCAAGGTTTTTTTCTAGATATTTCTAATGAACATGTTTTGCTGACTCCTCCAGGCTGCTATGATGGCTGAGGAGCTGAAGAAGGAGCAAGATACTAGTGCTCATCTGGAGAGGATGAAGAAGAACCTGGAGGTTGCTGTTAAGGACCTGCAGCATCGTCTGGATGAGGCTGAGAACCTGGCCATGAAGGGTGGCAAGAAGCAGCTCCAGAAACTTGAGTCTAGGGTAAAAGAATCACACAAACATTTACATATCTGAAGAAAGACTTTGAAAAAGGCTGGATACTTAATGTTTTCATGTTATTCAAAAGGTGCGTGAGCTGGAGGGAGAGGTTGAGGCTGAACAGAGACGTGGAGTAGATGCTGTTAAAGGTGTTCGCAAATATGAGAGGAGAGTTAAGGAGCTCACCTATCAGGTAAAGTCACTTTCATAGTTAACATGTACAGTACACATATTATCCTACAAACTAACATTTTAAAATATTAAAACATGCAAATCTAAATGTCTCAGACTGAGGAGGACAAGAAAAATGTTGCCAGGCTGCAGGATCTGGTTGACAAATTGCAGCTGAAGGTGAAGGCCTACAAGAGGCAGGCTGAGGAGGCGGTAAGGACACACATATATATATATATATATATATTATTGGGAACTTGATTCCATGTCTCATTTAATTCACAAAAGATGATTTTAAACACTGAAACATGTTTGTCCTTCTTGTATTTAAGGAGGAGCAGGCCAATGTCCACCTGTCCAAGTGCAGGAAGGTCCAGAATGAGCTGGAGGAGGCTGAGGAGCGCGCTGACATTGCAGAGTCCCAGGTCAACAAACAGAGAGCAAAGAGCCGTGACTCTGGCAAGGTAACTATATGTCGGTTTAGGGCAAAACGAGCAGAATCTTTACATTCACTTCACAAAGCTTAAATTACTATTAAACGAACTGTTTATAATCCTCTTTGTCACCTATGGTTTATTCAAACTCACAAAAACCATATATCTGTTTCTTGTTACAGGGAAAAGAAGCAGCAGAGTAAAGCACAAGGAGTGTTTCCCTGTGTTGAATCATATAATATGATACAATTCATGCTGAAATAAAGCTTAAGCTGTTAAACTTGAGTTATTTCTGTCACTCTTGTTTTTCTCTGCTTACTATGAAAGGTAGTTTATGTGAGATTGCGTGGCGGCACGTGGGACTGTTTGTTTGAAATCCTATTTAACCAAAAAGACAGACAACGCCACCTTGGGAATTGCACCCAAGGAAATAATTACTCAAGGTACCAACAAGGCACTCAAGTTTGTAATACTGAGGGGCAGGAGACGTGGTTCCAATTCATCAAATGTTTTATTCCATGTATTAAAATATCATTAAAAACACAGTAAGAACAACATACACACTGGAGATAAAGGGGGGAATCTTAATTCAGGGATGCTGAGGTTTACCAGTGGATGGAGGTGACGAGGGGTGAGAGGGATCCCAACAAAGTAAATTAAGGCACCCGTGACCCAGCTAGACACTGGGTTAGGGTTCACTCACATGAAGGGACACCAAAATCAGGGGGAGCACAGCACGACACAAAAAGGGGGAAGCCACCGCCAGGGACACCAGCACCACACCTTTGGCTCTCAGCAACTAAAGAAGGGCAAACAAAACACAATTACTGGGGTAAACAGTCAATACCAATTAATACACAGACCAACACATAAGATAAGTATAAAGACAATAAGAAGTCAATAATACTATGAAATATAACTGATATTAACTGAAATAAACAAAACAAGTTTAGAGCAGCAGGGTCGAAAACAACTAAACAAAAAAGACGGAAATCAACCCAACAGCAGTGGCGGCCGGCCCATAGGGGCGCCGCCCCCGCCTCTTCCCACATGTTTAATTGTCAATAAAAAATAAAAGTCTAAATATATTAAAAAAATATATATCTTTTTTTTTTAATCAACAAGGTACATATTATATGGTTGGTATCAGTAAAATGTATAATCTAAAATAAAATCTCATTTAAAATTGTGTTACGATGTCTAAAGTTACTGATACGTTTCCTGCCTGGCCGCAGCGTGTGTCATTACCCTCTCTCATCTGGGCGCTAAGAAAGGAGCCCTCAGCCAGAGCAGCAGCAGCCAACACATTGCTGACTGTTGCTATCTGGAAACTATGCCGCCGATACATAATTTCAGCCAATCAGCATTGACAGATCTGATGCTCATAGGGCGCCAATTTCAGCGCCCGATGCAGTCTGTGAGTTGTTTGGACTCGTATCCAAGGTGACGCTACAGTAGTTGATGAGGATGGCTGTGTGTGCAGGTGGAGACTCCGGACCTCGGTCCCCGCCCAATTCCATCCAAGCACTGTTATCAAATCCTTTCGAAAGGAGAAGTTTGGGAGAGAAATTGTTGGTTAAAGAACTTGGACCGGACCAATCCGATTTGTCTATATCACAGCAAGCTTGTGAAAAAAACAAAAGTTATCAACAAGGCTTCTCACGTAGCACGTGGGTTTGCTATCCTGGATCCAAAATGGTGGAATGAGCTCCCCATTGAAATCAGGACAGCAGAAAGCTTACACATCTTCTTCAGACTGAAAACTCATCTCTTTGGACTCCACTTCCAGAGATAGAATTACTAACAAAGCACTTATATACTAATAAAGGGCTGGCTGATCTAAAGCCAGTTGAGTAGCACTTGAAATGTTTGGCTCTATGAAACCTGATGTACTTATATGATTCTGTTTTCTTCAAGGTTGTATCTTGTTGGTCGAATTTACTTATTGTAAGTTGCTTTGGATAAAAGCCTCAGCTAAATGTAATGTAATGTAGCTGGTACACAAAGAAGGCTTGGCTAGCTGGATGCAAACAGGTAAACGCTGTCTTTTGTTTCCCATGCTTGCTCTTCAAACAGCCTAAAGATCACACACACACACACACACACACACACACACACACACACACACACACACACACACACACACACACACACACACACACACACACACACACACACACACACACACACACACACACACACACACACACACACACACACACACACACACACACACACACACACACACACACACACACACACCTTTCTAGCGCTGTATGATACAATCATTGTATCACACCTTCTCACAGGTGCCAGCTCTGTGCCCCTCAAGAATCCTAAACCTCTCACTTTCTCACGCGAAACGCGCCTCCCTTACTGGCTCTCAAGCAGTTATATTTGTGCCTTGCTCAGATTTGACACAATGCGCAGGCGACCGATTAGATGATTTTCTGTACGAGAGGCTCTGGACACATTTTTTGAACCAGATGAAGAGGACATAGAGGCCCCTGAGGGAGAGGAGATAGAGGCCCCTGAGATAGAAGCCCCTGAGGGAGAGGAGCCTGACCCCTAGATTCCACCAGGTCCGTCTGCGTCGCGTTACGGTCGCGTTACGGCCGCTTTACGGCTGCGCCGCGGCGTTCGCAACGATCGCGGCCACTCTAGTCAATGGGTGCTATTCCACCAGACGCACCGCGTTACGGCTCAGAAGCATCCCAGAAGCAAGGCAGCGCTGGGCTCCGCTCAACATAGGATTCAAGTCTATTTTTCTACACGACGCGAGGCGTTGCAGAGGCGCCTGGCAGGAAGTGGACCGGTCAGAGCATCCGACCCATCCCCAAAATAAACTAATTTTGCAGACCCTATCCCTTCGTAGTCTTTCAAGTAGGAGGAGAAATGCCAGCATTCTCCTCCGGTTTGCAGGCACTGTGTAAATTATAGAATAATTATGATGATGAATGCATTGTTTTTACTAAAATACAGCAACACATCTTTGATTCATGTCGTTTATAACTGGAATATTACAATTATTATTAACTTTGTCTGTACAAAGTAGTCTGTCCAGGAAATATGCCCAAATCAACAAAAACTGTGAGCCGGCAGGCAAGACGCTCCGCTTCTGAAATGCTTCTGAAACGCGCCCGGTGGGTTATGATGCCGGAGGAGGCCGGACCAAAACCGCGGCGCAGCCGTGACGCGACGCAGCCGTGACGCGACGCAGACGGTGGAATCGAGGGGTTAGGTGATTCCACAATTTTGCATTGCCAACTATGTGCGTGAACATACATGAACACACACACACGTTCTGTTATGGTATATTTGTATTTCAATAAATGTTCATTGAGGAAAACAGTATCAGTGTCTTATTTTAAAATAAGGGGAGGCCAAGAGTTAGGAACAGAACTCTCCAGCTACCCAAAGAAAGAGGCAGTATGGGTTTGCTCAAATTGATGGAGTACTGCTATGCTGCTCAGCTCAGACCTATTTACTGTTGGTGTGAAACGGACTTTAGAGCAAAGTGGAAGGATATGGAAAATGAAGTAAACCAAATTCCAATTCAAAATATGATTTGGGATTACAAACTATATAAAGAACTCAAAACTAAAATGGGTCCAATAACAGTGCACACATTGAATCTATGGATTCAAGTACTGAACATATATAAGATTCAAAATGATGCAAATATAATAAAATGGGTAGCTTATGATGGAAACTTCAAACCTGCAAAATAAGATCAAGGTTTTAAACAATGTGTAGAGAAAGGATTAACAGCTTGGTGTGTTTCGGTTATGGACGGGGAGCTGGAGGGTTTTGATCATCTGAGAAGACACACATTGGGAAAACATGCATTCTATAGATACCTTCAACTCAGGGACTGTTACAAGAGGGAAGTCAGATCAGATTCTTCAGAGGAGTTGAATAATATCATCCAAATAATAACTAAAGCATATCAGGAAAGAAACATAAGAATCATTTCAGCATTATATCAAGGATTTAGCAAAACATGACAAACACTCAAGTAAATATATCAAGGTGAGATGGGAGGAAGAACTCCACATAGAAACACCAGATGAAGATTGGCATGATATGTGGAGGATCCATCATTCATCCCCCAGTTCACGTGGAAGAATCTGATTGGTCTCTTCATAACACCAAAGGTGAAGAGTGAACAGGTGCACAGTCCACAGAAGAGTTGGCGAAATTGCGGTTCTTTTGTTTTTCACTTTCAATAACCCTGAACAATTTGTATTGATCACATTTATCTTATTTCATTTAAAAAGAAACTGCAACTACTGAGCACATATTGTTCATCATGTCTTTTATTTTTTAACAATATGATTTGTTGATTAGTGTACTCTAACTTATTCTGTATATCTTATTGTGTGTACCATAGAAACTCTGGAGGTAAGTATATTGTTGATGTTTATGTGCATATAGTTATCTCTTTTTTAATGACAGTTTCAACTGTAATGCAATGCCTTGTTTCTGCAGCTGCAACTAAGTCAATCTAATCTCATCTAAATAAACCTTTAATATTAAAAAGCAGAAAGAATGAAATTTAAAAAGGCTAATATAGATTAAGACGGGTATAAAAAGCAAGAACACGAGTTACAATTCAGCGTTCGATATGAACAAGTATTTTATTTCTGCTTCCACCCTGATTCAACGGAGGTGAAATGACTTCAATTTGCATTTAACAGAACACCAACAATGAAACACATGAGCCCGTACTACAGTTTCAAAAAGCAGGAATAATCCTAAAATTCCATCTGAACTCTAAATGAGCTGTTTGTAATCTGCTGCAAAACACAAACAATATGCAGGAATCTGAGTCCATTTCAAAAAGGCATTTTTCTTTTAGTTTGGTTTGATGATATAAACAGAACAGAATCAAACTGAAAACATCGTAAATATTTTCTATATCAATAAGTCATTGGTTCTTCTTTTAGACCAGAACAGACTGATAACTCAACAGGAACTATCAACAACATCTCAATGGAAGTTTAAAGTCAAAACATTTCATTAACCAAACAGAGAATTAGAGAAACTACTACAGATTAATCCGTCAGTGGTTATAGTATAAATCAGAAAAGTAGAATGACAAAAACATTAAACATATTCAAAACTTCTGTTGATAAAGATGGAGTTTAGATGAAGTCATGTATGAATATTGTCAAACCGAGTTTATACAGCCAGAAAGATTTTTCTCATGTGAATTGTCGAAGGACTAATTAATTGTCCTCTAATTTTGTTGTAGATTTGACTTGGAAAATGTCAGGTTCTGAAGAGTCTCCAGGGTTGTCCTCAGTCTCTGGTTGTAAATGTCTCTCTGGATCTGAGTTCCTGGCTGGTTCTGGTCCTCCACAGTCCTCTCCATCAGCTTCTGTTTCCATGTGTTCAGCTGAGCTGCTGGCTGGAGGCTCTGCCTCTGTGTTCTCCTCAGTTTGAGTTTGATGAAGCTGTGAGGACTGACGACCAACACACTTATGGCTTTTGACCTGACGACTCCAAGTGAATATTTTGTCACAAAAACGGCAGCTAAATGGTTTCTCTCCAGTGTGGATTCTCATGTGGCTCTTTAAATCTCCTCTCTGTGTAAAAGATTTCTCACATACTGAGCAGCTGAATGGTTTCTCTCCTGTGTGGATTCTCATGTGTCTCTGTAAATCTCTTCTCTCTGCAAAAGATTTTTCACATACTGAGCAGCTGAATGGTTTCTCTCCTGTGTGGATTCTCATGTGCTCCTTTAAATGTCCTCTCTGTGTAAAATATTTCTCACAGACTGAGCAGCTGAACGGTTTCTCTCCTGTGTGGATTCTAAAGTGGTCCTTTAAACTTCCTCTCACTGCAAAAGATTTGTTACAGACTGAGCAGCTGAATGGTTTGTCTCCTGTGTGGATTCGCATGTGAATTGGTAAGTGATGTCTCGAAGCAAAAGATTTCTTACAAACTAAGCAGGTAAATGGTTTCTCTCCGGTATGAATTATGATATGTCTATTCAGACTTGACTTGCGGCCAAATCCTTTCGCACACTGAGAGCATCTAAAGTGTTTCTTTACAGTCCTACGTCTTGAATCACTGACATGGTCTTGTTTATTTTTCTGAGAGTTTGAACCTGGTTCTCTGGTCTTCTTCGAATCAGCACTGTCTTCAGTGTCAGAAGAGTCTCCAGTGTCAGTTTCAGAAGAGTCTCCAGGGTTGTCCTCAGTTTCTGGTTGTAAATGTCTCTCTGGATCTGAGTTCCTGGCTGGTTCTGGTCCTCCACAGTCCTCTCCATCAGCTTCTGTTTCCAGGTGTTCAGTTTGTCTTTGATGAAGCTGAGAGGACTGAGGTTTCTCTTCATCATCTTCACTCTTCACAGGGACAGGAGTGAATGTGAACTTGATGATATCAGCCTCCTCCAGCCCTTGAAGCTGCTCTCCCTCCTGACTGCTCCAAAGTTCCTCCTGTTCCTCTTTAATGTGTGGGGGGGGCTCTGGGTCCTCCTGGTCCAGACTGGAGCTCCACTCCTGCTGCTCAGGGGGAACCTCTTCTTTAACCACCACCAGCTGCTGGACGTCTGCAGGAAACAGGAAACACATATTCAGAGAAACTGTAGAGTATAAGAATTTAAAATCTAACCACGAAGTTCCGCCCACTGTATATTTCTGTTGGCTCAATAGTATGTCAATTACAAATTTTTTCCAGATACCCTGAGAGTTTCAGGACAACAGGTGAGTTAGTACTCTAGCTGATCTAAAATGTAGTTTCACTGCCGGTTAGCAAGGCGTCGGTTTTTGACAGAGTGTGAGGCCTTAGCCTTATAGTTTGTGACCTGTCTGCAGAGTCGTTATCTGAGAACTGGTGTTGGAGTTTCTCAGAGTAGTCGTTAAGCATCTCTCTCCGTCTTGCTAAACCTGTACTTGGACTCATACAGGTGCATCTCAATAAATTGAATATCATGGAATAGGGATTTTATGTCAGTAATTCAATTTATAAAGTTTAAATGTATACATTACATAGATTCATCACACACAAAAGGGATTATTTCCAGCGTTTTAATCTTGATGATTGTAGTTTACAGCTAATGAAAAAATAAAACAAAGCACTTAATATTACAGAAGACTAGGGTTGGGAACCAAAACTCGGTTCAAGATGAAAACGATAAGAAAATGCTGTGTACCGGGTACCCATAAAAAGTACACAATTTCGGTCCTGCTTTACGGTTCCTAAACGCGGTAGACCATATATTCCAACGGGTCCGTCTGCGCCGCGGCGACCCGGTGGAATACAGGGTAACCAGGGGCGGACTGGCCATCTGTGTGTTCTGGAGAATCACAGAACCCCGCTGACGACTGACCCTTAACTTTTTTAAACGGCATCATATAAGTTGCGCTGACGGCATCATGTAAGTTGCGCCGACAGGCGACAGAGGTCCACTGTTGCCCTGTAGCGAGGCTCCCCCCGCTCTCCCGTAGACAGTTCACGAGCTCAGCCACGCTTAGGGACGCTTAAACAGGGCTACCCCGCTGCAGTGGAAATGTGCCATTACAACACTATCTCGGCCCCCTTTAAATTTAGAGAGATCTACCCGACAGGGTCTCCACTGCTATTTACATTAGCAATCGAACCTTTAGCTATGGCCGTTAGAGCACATACAGAATGACCAGGCATTACTCTTGGGGAGGTAGAACATCGCGTTTCTTTATACGCTGATGATATAATATTTTTCTTGACAAATATAAAACATAGTATTCCCAATTTAATGAGCGTAATAAAGGAATTTGGTGAATTTTCTGGATACAAAATTAATAAATCAGTGTTGATGTTTGTGAATGACAAAGAGAGACACAGTTCCATAGCAGATACTCCATTTATGACAACAACTGACGGTTTCAGATATTTGGGTGTTAAAATCACTCCGGAACTCAGAGACATGGTTTCAGCTGATTATGATCCCCTGGTAGACGGAGTGACTGAAATACTAAGCCGCTGGTCCAACTTGCCTATATCTATGATCGGACGAATAACTATCATAAAAATGACTATCCTACCTCAATTTTTATATTATTTTCAAACGCTTCCATTGCCACTGCCAAATATGTTCTACGGAAAGCTTAACAAATTATTCAGTCAATTCATCTGGAACAGCAGAAAAGCCAGACTCCGTCTTAAACTATTAGACCTACCTTATGAGAGGGGAGGTCTTCAAAAGGGCCTAGTATCTAAATTCTACAACATGATGGTTGCATCTGACACTGAATCAGCATTAGATAAATGAAGTGCATGGAAAACGGATATAAAAGAGGATATCGATGAGGAAGATTGGAATGCTGCTTGCCTAAAAGCACAAAGTCAGACCATAAATACTAAGTTCAAATGACTTCAGTATAAATGGTTAATGAGAATGTACATAACTCCTGTCAAACTTCATCATATGTCTGCCAATATTCCAGATGTCTGCTCTAAGTGTTTGGATGAGAAAGGAACTTTATTTCATTGTCTTTGGGAATTTCCACAAATTCAAATCTTCTGGAAGGATGTTATTAGGTGTCTGTCAGAGATGTTTAACATTAATGTCCCTTTGAACGTCACACTTTGTGTACTTGGGATATATCCAAAGGACTTCAAACAGACTTCAAAACAAACCAAGCTTCTGGATTGTGGCCTTCTTCAAGCCAGGAAGGCTATGGCTTTATGTTGGAAATGTACGGATGCCCCATCACTGAGGATTTGGTTGAAGGAACTTTCTGGAAGTGTTGGTCTAGAACAGGGGTCTGCAACCTTTTTGACCAAAATAGCTATTTTGCTCCTTTTTCCAAAACATGTTTTTGTCTGGAGCCGCAAAACATATTTCATAGCTCATAAAGTTGCATTTATTGTTATGTCAGACAAAAACTACAGTTTTTTTTGCATTTATTAGGCTATTTATTACAATATATAAAACTGTTAACCTCTAATAAGAAACAAAGAACTCCTATAAGGAGAATTAAAAAATAATACACAGGCCTACCTTAAAATAAATTAAACAGCACTTGGGGAGTCCTCTGCACATTTGAAGGAAAAAAATATATTAAAATAGGCCCACTTTAAAATAATAAAACATATAGCTGCACCCTAAAAAGAGTTAAAGGTAGGGTAGGTAAGAATGGAGAAACCAGCTCGAGTGCGCTAGAATTTGAAAATACACAACCGGAAAAAATCTGCCTCTTCCTTCAGACTTTCTTAAAGAGTCCCTCCTCCAACACACACGAACGCGCACATGACCAATGAGGGCACGAGATAAGTTTGTGCACAGATGGGAGGCTGACAGGCAGGTAGGCCATCCAGTTACTTTAGCCGGGCCGGCTCAGATGATTGGTCGTGCTTTTTACAGCACTACGGCTTCCAGAGATTAATTTGTTTATGTATTTATTGTCAAAGCATTTAATATATTCATTGCTATCGGGACGTTAAGAGCATTCCATGGAATATAACAAAAAGTGTTTTCTGAAATAAATGACATACCCCATTGAATTATGACTGAAGATCGTCAGCTGTCTTCCTCTCCGTGTTGTTCCTCGATACGTAAAGGCTGCAGCACCTTTCACAACTTCTCTCTACATATCAAACATACCGGTAAACCAGCATCGTTTGCTTTGAAAGCATATAACTCTGTCCACACAGAATTCAATCCTGTGTTCCTCCGGTACTTTTCTTTGATGTATCCATAGTTCGCTCATCGAGCCGGGGGTCAGGTTATTCGCCTCCAAGAAAAGGCGCTTGCGCGGGACCGTAGCAGGATGTGACGCATATTTTAGTTGACCTAATTAAAACCGTTTTGTTTTTTATTTATGTGTCACAGTATCACCTCAAAATACAAGATATGAAACATTTTCAACCGTGCAACAAAATATAAATAGTCCTACAAATACTTTTATTTCCTTCTTATTTTTGTCTAAACTCAAGGGAGCCAGAGCAGAGGGTTTAAAGGGCCGCATGCGGCCCGTGGGCCGCGGGTTGCCGACCCCTGGTCTAGAAAGCCCGACTGACATTGCTAAGGGCAAGCGGAATGACTTTGTTCAGCTCTGGGAGCCACATACTATGCATTATGAGTAGCGTTGTCCCGATCACCTTTTTTTGCTCCCGATCCGATTCCGATCATTTGATTTTGACAATTTGCCGATACCGATTTTTCCCGATCCGATCTTTATGCAATGCATTAAGAGAAAAAAAGCATTCAAGTTGTCCCTTAAGGTTATTTTTTTATTTAAATTGGATATTCTATCCAACATGGATATAGCTTCTTTTTTTCACAGCAGCATTGGATCAGTTCAGTTGTGCAGCATTGGATCAAAACAAAATAAAGCTTTCAGTACTCGTTAGCTTACTGCTACAATTAGACACTGCGCCCACTCTGTTGCCAGATTTGAGAGAAATAAGCAGGTCTATGAAAACAAGCCCCAAAGAAGAGACACATACTGTACATGATGTTGTGTAATTTAAAACCAAAACTAAGGCCTCAGGATGACTTTAAGACTTGAACATGGTCATTTTTGTTTTGTATCATTGAATACAACAAAAAAAGAAAGTATTTATATATAAAAAAAAAAAAAACCCGATCCACGATTTTTTTCTCCCGATTCCGATCTTTTGAAAATCACGTGATCGGCTCCGATCCCCGATCAATTAATCGGATCGGGACATCTCTAATTATGAGGGCCCGGAATTTGGACTGCCTCTGAAAAGAAACTGCGAAATTATTTCTGTTTTATTTATTTTATTTGTGAGGGCGTGTGTATGCGTGTATGTGTGTACTGTATGTGTTTGTGATGTACTTTGTTGTTCAATAATAAAATACCAATAAACATATTGTGGAAAAAAAACACCATATTTGTAGAAAGGCAGTAATGGGATTCAAATCGAGAACGTTTTTCGTTGCTTAGGACACGAAGAAACACATTTTTGTGTCCCCCCGACTTCTCAAACCCAAGTTACACTCTCGGTCTATACCAGTGGCGTCGCCTGGCCTGTAGCCCCGGACAATTCTCCCTCAATAATATAATCAGGGGTGCACATAACAGGTACGCATGCACGACAAAAATTGAATTGCATAACGTCACTTGTGTCACTACGCACCTTTGCATTCCTGAAAACATCAAAACAAAAACACATATTTCGTCTACACGTGTTTCTTGTCAACACTCAATGGAGTAAACTACGAGACATGTAAAAAAAAACAAAGACATCAAGCAGCTACGTTGCCGTTTCGCTCCCTGCAAAAAATCTTCTGACTTTCTCTGACTGATTGAACTGGGGCTGGCCGAGCCGCGCAGGACATAACCGACGGACCTGTGAAGCTTTACAGGAGGCAGAGGCAATTACGATTTTGGCTTGCAACGATTATGAAAACATAATCGAAATAAAACGATTATTTATTTTAATTATTTTTTTTATTGGTTTTTCAGTTGAATTACACTTAAAGTTCAGGGTAATCAACTGTTGAAAAACATACTTTTCACATTTGTTTTTCAATATATGGAAGTTTTCAAAGTAAATTGATAATCGTTTTTAATAATCGTGATATCAATTATTGACCCAAATAATCGAGATTATGATTTTTGCCATAATCGAGCAGCCCTATGCTGCAGTTTTATTTACAAAGAAGTGGAGTAGAACACACAGTTGCAAACTTATTCAGGGTGTTCATGGAAGAGTTTGAAATCAGATAGAGGTGGAAGAAGTACTCAGATCGTCTACTTGAGTAAAAGTAGAAGTACCAGAGTGTAGGAATCAGAGGTGTGGACTCGAGTCACATGACTTGGACTCGAGTCAGACTCGAGTAATCAATTTGATGACTTGACAAAATCACAAAACACTTGCGACCCGACTTGGACTTGAACACCAATGACTTGGGACTTGACCTTGAGCCTTCTGACTTGAGGTGACTTGATCATTTACTTCAGGGGTCTCCAACACGCCGATCGCGAGATGCCGCTAGAAGAACAGACTCCAGTCGCTTCTACTCTTGCTGAGAATCCTTGAAGGCAGGGGCGGGACTTTATTTAGCTCCAATCATATGCGAGGACACACTAGGATCATACCATTATGTGAAAGAAGGGCGGGGGGCACAGCAGGTGTAGTGGTACAGGCCAGCTGCACAGAGCGACGGGGAGCCGGATTTAAATACAAGCGCGTCGGAAAAAGTCAAGAAATTAGCGAAACCGAAAAAAGAAGCAGCGTCTGGCTGCATTTCAGTGATATTGGAGAAAGCAAAGCTGAGTGCAGGATTAGTAAAATGAAAATAACCTTCAGAGCAGGGTTTTTGTTTGGTAACCACTCAGGATTTATTGTCAGAGGTGGGAGAAGTTTAGATTGAGTAAAAGTTCCAGAGTGTAGGAATACTCGGTTACAATAAAAAGTCCTGCATTCAAAATGTTACTCAAGTAAAAGTACAAAAGTATGATCATCAAAATATACTTAGTACCTCCTGCAGAGGGATCTAGACTCAGGTGTTCTTCCCCCATAGAGACGCCTCGCTGCACATTATCCCTGGCATAGAGATAGATGGTGGGTCCCTTATAACATGTTGTACACAGTGGAAAGAAACACATGGTCACCTCAACATCAGGGATCTTATACATTAAACTCCTTCTGAATAAAACCGTCACGGTAGCCTTACCTTACTGATCCCTCTTCAAATAGAAGAAAACATGTTACTTTACCAGCAGAGAGGAAATTCATTATTAAATGATTAATGTGACTAACTAAGAGCAGTTTGATTATTAAGTATTATTCTGTTGATCCATGTCATTACATTTGGTGAAAAGCACATAATGACTTGTTTATGACTCGTTTCATCAAAGTTTAGGACTTGGACTTGACTTGAACGCAAAGACTTGAGACTTGACTCGGACTTGCAAAACAATGACTTGGTCCCACCTCTGGTAGGAATACTCTGTTACAGTAAAAGTCCTGCATTCAAAATGTTCCTCAAGTAAAAGTAGAAAAGTATTATCATCAAAATATAGTGAAAGACAGTAAAAGTAGTCGTTGTGCAGATTGGTCCATTTCAGAATAATAGATATGATATGTTTTATAATGATTGATCATGAAAGTGTTCTCAAAGCTGGTAAAGGTGCAGCTAGTCTGAATGACTTTGTATACTGCAGGGTAGCTGGTGGATTTACTCCAGGTGGAACTTTTCGAACATTAGATGTGGCACTGTTTATGTTGATAATACTGTTGTTGTTGTTGTTGTTGTAAATGTCATTTTTGTTTTGTCATTTCTATGTTTTGATTGTTTTACATGACTATGCACTGCAACATTTGTTTTGTCTTTGTGATTTTACTTGTTCGAAATAAAATCAATCAATAAATCAACTAAAGTCTGATTCAACACTTGATTATATTTCACATCATTCATCCAGATCTTTACAGTAAGGTATTAAATACATGAAGTGGAGTAAAAGTACAAAGTAGCATCAAAGTCAAGTAAAGTACAAATATCTGAAAATTGTACTTAAGTACAGTACTTGAAGAAGTGTACTCAGTAACTTCCCACATCTGAAATCAGATATGACTTCCAGTCATGTGATCATTTCTTAGTATTTGATCCTTCAACTTGGCCGCATGAAATGCAAGGACTTCACAGTTTTGGCAACAAGTTTTGGAGAAAGCAAATTGGAGGCTTAACAAGAGACAGGGAGGTGCATCTTCATCATCTTCATCATCTAGCATGCAACAAGTGTGAATAGAGGACAGTGAAGGAGACACTGAGGAGGACCACGCCTCGTGTGGGGTGAGTACCAAACGCTGTATCCTGGTACTCATCTGAGTAACTCACTAAAAACATTTGTTGCACTGTGGAGTCTATTTTTAAATAGCATTATAAGACTGATTCTTAGTATTACTTTATATGCTTATTGTGCTCATTTTATGTTGCTATGACTTTGGAATAAATAGACAAAATCACTGATCCCAGGTTCTGATGGATTGGATAGGAAACAAAGGGAAAAGTCAGAGAAAGTTTTAGCTTGCAATATTAATGAAGCAACGCCAGGTGCAGACACTGTAGAGGCAATGAGTTACTGAGGCTCTGGCCTTGGCCGTGATGGTGAGCTCCGCGCCCACGCATAACTGGGAACCAGCATAATGAAGGCTTTCCACTATATCTGTAGAAAACTTTAGCAAAAACAAATGTGACCTGCTTTATCGAAATCAGTCGCATTGACCCGAAGACACATTTTGAGTTGTATACACTGCTGGAAAGAGGATATTCCTAGCTTTCTAATGATATCAGGATTGTTGTTGTGCTCCAAATATTAAGCGAAATATGTCAAATTATATAATGACTGTCACGACTCATCATCTTGAGAACAAGGCCTTCAAAGTTTCCTCCTCTCTGGAATCCATCGATCTGATTGGTTATTAGCAAATGATCAAAATACTACGGAGGGAAGATATTTTCGCCTGGATTACTGGTCTGAAGCTCGCGAGTGTTTGTGTTTTGCGTTTGTGTGTATTGCGTTTGTTTCCCGGGGAAAACCCTCACGACAAACACCGGCTGTTGTTCTGCCTGCTGTGACATCAAGTTACTCCGTTCTCCGCTTGTAATTATGCCGAAGCTTCAAAGTTGTATTTATCATCTGAATTTGACGAAAAAAGTTTAATATTCTGAAAGCCAAGACTTTGTTTAATTGAAATCAGATGAAAACAAACTGTAACGGACTCTGCCGTGTTATCTATGAATACTCTACGCTTACATTCATAATGTCAGCCGGAGGGAGGGGGGGCGGCGCTGCGGAAGAGCAGATTGCCTGTCATCTTCCCTTTACAAGCTTAAAGAATGTATTTATCGTGAGTTTGGAAATAAAAGTTTCATATTCTGAAAGCCAAGACTTTGTTTGTTTAAAATCAAACAAAAACACCCGAACCCCGAAAAAATATTTTTTTACGCAAATCCACGTTTATTTTTACATGAGCCGTTGCGACTAACGACTGATTTCGATAGAGCGGGTCACAAATGAAGTATGATAGCGACAGAGTAGGGAGAGACTTTTCACAGGTCGGCCGAATGCTCATTGGAGGTCATGTTGCCAAGAGACTTTGTCTAACCCCTCGATTCCACCGAGTCCGGCTGCTTCGCGTTACGGCCGCGCCGCGGCGTCCGCTCGCATCGCGGTTACTCTAGTCCAGGGGTTCCCAAAGTGGGGGTCGCGAGACCCCGAGTGGGGGTTGCGAGATGATTACAAAATAAAAATGGGAAATTAAAAATGTATAAAAAGGAATTGATTTACTTTTTTATAAAAAAAATGTTTAAATTATTATTAATAATAACGTTTGCAAAGACATTTTCAGGGGAGGACTAGCCATCAGTATAATTTCCCCGCAACGAGGCTCCCCCTTTGACAATCCACCAAGGACCACACCAATAAATCCCCCCCCGCCGACAGGGGGTCGCCAGTCTCTGGCACTGTTATTTTGGGGGTCGCGGGCTGAAAGGTTTGGGAACCCTTGCTCTAGTCAATGGGTGCTATTCCACCAGACGCGCCGTGTTACATCCCAGAAGCGTCTCGGTGCTGGGCTCCGCTAAAAATAGGATGCAAGTCTATTTTCGATGCATCGCGAGGCGTTGCAGAGGCGCCGGGCAGGAAATGGACCCATCAGAGCATCCAGTCAATCCAAAAATTAGCTAATTTTGCAGACCCTATCCCTCTGTAGTCTTTCAAGTAGGAGGATAAATGCCAGCGTTCTCCTCCGGTTTACAGGCACTGTGTACATTATATATATATATACTGTATATAGAATAATTATGATGATGAATGCATTTTTTTACCACTAAAATAAAGCAACACATCTTTGATTCATGTCTAAACCACGGCCCTCCCTCGACCAATCATAAATGTATGGGCAACGCCCTGTGTAATATAATGTATTGACGCACGAGGTTCGAGGCTTTTTTACGGAAATAGTGGTTACGGATTACAGTTTTAAAAGACGAAGCAGGAGCCCACAGGAAGGAAAGGTCATTACACTGTTAAGAACACACAGGACTAGGGATGGGTATCGAGAACCGGTACTAAGTCAATACCGGTACCTGATTGGACGGTATCGGTATACCGTTAAGCCGCTGGACAAACGGGGCTGCTATCGGTATGTGTTACGTCTACTTCCTTAGTTTAACTTTAAACCATTCTGGTTGGTTGGGAACCCTCATTCCGTGTGATGTATCCGGTTTGAGACCCCTCTGATTGGCCACTGTAAACGACGCTCGTCATCTCTCTCAACAGCGCTCTTATTATTGTTGTGAGACTCCCTCAGGCATGGCGGACAGAGCGAAGCAATCGAAGGGTGCACTTTTAAAAAATGTAGCTGGCAATAGTGCAAGGTGCAATCTATGTACTCAATTAGTTGCTTGTAAAGGGGGTGACACAAGCAACTAAATTAAGCATTTGCAAACGAGACACTCATTGAATCTAAAACGGTGCAGTGTATTTGACAGCCTAAACAATGTGGCTGCTCGCGATACTGCTAGTGCTAATAGTGCTAGCGGGCTTCAGCCGCGCCGTGTGTAAATGTGACCTGAGTGAAGGCTCGCAGGCAGCTTAGCTGCTGCGCACGGGCAATGTTTTGTTTACCTGAGTGCAGTCTTGCAGGCACATCGCCTTGTCTTTTTTTAAGTTTATTAACACTGTATTAATGTGAGCTCCTACACTTACAATAATTTGGCCTTTCATTGAATGCTTTATAAACCAGTTAAACTTACAGATGTCATTGTGAATTGGAAAACTGCATTTAAATGCTGTTAAAGCTCAACGTTTCAATGTATGGTTCAGCAATTGTTGGTCGTTTACTAGGAATTTAAGCTCAAATACATTGTTCTATGTTTAAACCTTCAGACACATGTTGACGTGTTTCAGTTCAGCACATCATTTATTTTGTGATGATTTAAAAGTACAATCCAGAATAATATACATTCTCGCCTTTATCTTTTTGCCATCTTAGCCTTTTTACCAATTTCTTCACATCACAGTTTTGCATGATGTCACTGTAGGACAATGTTTTAAGGATCTCTTGTCGAGCTGGTTGTCAGTTTGAAATGTCTGAATGAAGATGTAACTGATTTACAAATGTTAAAAAATATATTTTTTAAAATGCCTCTTTTCATCCTCTGAGGGAAAACCCCAAAAAGCATGACAGGGCGAGCCAGGCCCCTTTAAGTTATGTTATTTATTTGTGTCTGCTTCTGAGAAGCTAATTTATAAGTTATACAGATTTCTGCAAGAAAATTACAAGAAAATGACTGTTTAATCTTCACATCTTGTTTTCATGTTTATAATTTTGAGCACCAAATTAATGAAAAGTATCGATAAGAGTATCGAAAAATACCGATGCCGATAAGCAGTACCGGTGTTACAGTATAAGTTGAGTCATGACAACTGGCGACATTCTATTATTTTCGTCATAGGAATCCGGGGCGTGTACATTGAGGACCCATTGTTGACTTACCAGGAAAGAAACATCGTTTGTCGTTTACGTTCATCTTTTGCTATATCTGCCTTCCTAAGATCACTTTGCTGCACATTCAGTACTCGTATGTGAGGTTGTGGGTGAGAGTCCGATATCGTGACGCTTACAGGGAGGTATCGAACATTTCAAAGTAGGTGACTGTGTGGATGCCTGTTCAAAACATTGCAAACTTCAATAAATCATTTAAATTATATATTTTTGTCCGACTTTCATTTGTTCATCGTTCTTAATGTGATGTATAGTAGCTTTGATAGCTGTCCATACCTTCAGACAGCCTAAAAGTAAAACACAAGTTGTTTATTCACAGCCTGAACGCTCATCGAGATGACTGGATCAGTCATGACAACTTGTGATCAGCTCCGATTAAATTGTGATATCAATTCTGTAGCTATTCTCCAGGGAGCACGTTTATTTTATGAAATACCTGTATCCCTCTCATCACAACAAGACTCTACACTGTGCAGGAAAAACAATTACATACATGAAAATAACCTTGATGCATGGGAATTAAACACACAAACTAACAGATAAATCATCAGAAGAAGGCAGAGAGGAAGTAAATAACAACAGGAACACGGAAGGCAGACAGAATTGCTTAGACACGGGTGTCACATGAAATTTTAATGTTCTGGAAAGTTCCTTATACAGCTTTAGCCTTTTCTATCTCATGAAGTCCCTAAGTGACACACACTGAACAGTCTGGGGTCATGGTCCTTGTCATTTGCTTTTGTCTTCCCATAACAACATGTCCAAGATGTCCATGTGTCAGGCTAAAACATGTGACAGAACTAGCTAGATTTGGAAAGGTTTTTTGTTGCTAAAGTTAATATTCAAGCCATTTAAGAATAAAAATGCTTACATGTCATTTGTTAAACATTAAGCTGTCTTCGGCTCTTTTCTGCTGGAACAAATGTAAATGTCCCCTCTGTGGGATGAATAAAGGTATTCTGATTCTGATTACATTTAACCTGTTGTGGAAACATTTCTTGATGAAATTGATATGAAACAAATGTCATAAATATTGCTGTGACACATGGTGTCACATCGGGACTTTAACCCTAAACATTCACAGTAAACCCGGAGTGACATATATGCACAATTAGAAATATGAGTATGGTCTGGTCAGTTAATTTAGCTGATTCAATTATATTTAGTTAACATATGCTTTATTCTTCAATTCATAGTATGTTCAAACAAATGCAAACCAAAACATCATCCTTGTTAATTAAGTTATAAATAAGAGTTACTTTACCATTAAAGCCCAGATATTTGACACTAGGGGGGTTACTTGTCAGAAATGTGTCTATTTAGTCTAAATGACGTTCCCCTTAATTTCCCCAAAAGTAGAAATGGGTCCGGGTTCTTATGGGTTAAACGTATAGGCTTAAAGGCATAATAGAACTACCGTATTATATGTATTCAACTTGTGCCCCGCTGGACTTACTTTTCTGTGGTTGACTGTTACTGTGACATATCAGTATAGCCACGGAAGATAGTTTGTGTGTTTAATTCCCATGCATCAAGGTTATTTTCATGTATGTAATTGTTTTTCCTGCACAGTGTAGAGTCTTGTTGTGATGAGAGGGATACAGGTATTTCATAAAATAAACGTGCTCCCTGGAGGTTAGCTACAGAATTGATATCACAATTTAATCGGAGCTGATCACAAGTTGTCATGACTGATCCAGTCATCTCGATGAGCGTTCAGGCTGTGAATAAACAACTTGTGTTTTACTTTTAGGCTGTCTGAAGGTATGGACAGCTATCAAAGCTACTATACATCACATTAAGAACGATGAAAAAAATGAAAGTCGGAAACAAATATATAATTTAAATGATTACTGAAGTTTGCAATGTTTTGAACAGGCATCCACACAGTCACCTACTTTGTAATGTTCGATACCTCCCTGTAAGCGTCACGATATCGGACTCTCACCCACAACCTCACATACGAGTACTGAATGTGCAGCAAAGTGATCTTAGGAAGGCAGATATAGCAAAAGATGAACGTAAACGACAAACGATGTTTCTTTCCTGGTAAGTCAACAATGGGTCCTCAATGTACACGCCCCGGATTCCTATGACGAAAATAATAGAATGTCGCCAGTTGTCATGACTCAATTTATACTGCAACACCGGTATCGATAAAATCCCAATGATACCCATCCCTACACAGGACTAAACCAGACACTCCCAGAATTGCCAGAATTACTGTGGGGAACCTCCTGGGGACATCAGAGGAAGTCTTTAAACTGCTGAAAACATTCTTTAAAACGACAGGAATTAGAGAAAGAATTTAGGATTCTTTTTCTGCCAATCTACTGCTCCACACTCCAGTCCAGTAGTTGGCGGTAATGCACCCATTTGTTGGTTTCCAACTCAAGGAGAACAATAAAGAGAGATTTAATAAATAATCTAAAGTGATAATAGAGTCTAATAAAGAGAGAGTTAGTAAAGAGTGAACAGACCTGCTCGGTGGATCTGAAGCTGAGGCTGTACAACAGCCTCCAGTAGTTTCCGGTGTCTCTCGTTCTCCTGTTTTGAACGAGACAGTTCCTCCTCATACTCTGCTATCGTTCTTTCAAACAGAACAAAGATGTCTTCAGCAGCCGCAGTGAGTCGCTGCTTCACCAACGAGAGCAGCACAACACTCATGTTTACTAAATCACCACTTCCCGTTTCTCTCACTCTGTGTTGCTAGCGTGTTACCAGCTAGCATGCTAAGCTAGCATGCTAATCTAGCTTCTAGAGTTCGAGCTAAAGGCCTCAGAAGAAAGAGCACAAAGTCAGGTTCATCCAGACACACAGACGATGGATCAGCTGCTCACACACACTTCCTCAGGAACACCGAGAGAGAACCATGGATGTAGAGAGAGAACCGACGAGACGCGATCTGGTTCTTTCCATTAGAACGAGACATCAGCGACCATCACTTCCGGTGCAAAGGACTTCAAAATAAAAGCGGCTATGATTTCCCCTTAGACAATACCTAAACCTTTATTACACAGATATGGAGCTGCGGAGAGAAACCGGTTTATTTCTCCTGAAACACCTTTATTTATATTCTTAGTATTTCCCTTCTTCCTATAAGTCACATTTGTAAGAAGAGTGAAAACCATGGGTTTTATTGTGAAGGCCAGATCAGAGCTGCTGTTTCTACACGGACCCTCATTATTGCGGTAAGCGCGTGTTGTCACTTCCGGGCTATCCTGTGTGCTTGCTCTGCTTCTGATAGCTTATATTTTCTTAAATTAAATCGATCTTTTTTACAATTATTGATCACGGCAGCTACCTGACGCTATAATCACACATTACTACAGCTTAAGCACTCACAACTCTCCTTCTCTTAGCGACTGTAACTCCACAGTTGCTTACACTTCTTTCGGTTTTGCTAACGGTAGCTACTTTAGCTTGATAGCTAACCATGGCTACTTCCCCACCCTCGGGTGCTATTTCCTGCTCTATCTGTCTTATGTTTGGTTACTTCCCTTACTCCTTTACTGGTACCGATAGGCCTGCGTGTGTTAAATGTAGTACAGTTGCTAGGTTGAAGGCGGGAATCATGGGTTGCGTTCGGATAGTTTAAAAATCAGCTCCTAAGTTCTAACCCTATCTCCTATTCCTTGACCTCTGAGTGAAACGTCACGGGGTTAAGGGATAGTGGATAGGAGAATTCAAAAGGACTTAGGAGAAGAGACTGCGGTACTTTAGAGAATCCGAATGCACTTTCACTATCCGACATGTTTATGATGCGCCAGCGGACGTCATTGTGTGCGTCTGCTGCTGTGGTGAAACTATGGAAACTACAGTGTTCTATACAACCGACTACATGGATGTTTAATAAGAACGAGGGACTACTGTAAACTCATCTAGAGACTCTGCACCGCGCTCTGATGCTGTTGCTTTATGCTTTATGAACGTGGACAACAGAGAAACATATTCTTCATGACCAAAGTTGTAATTGAAATAAAAAAGGAAAGTGAAATTTATGCTCGTCACCCTCTCCCTCCGGTCCACATTAATACAAATGATCCCAATACTTATGATTGTATGAAAATATCTTAAAATAAATACAAATGTATTTATTATAAACGTTAGTCTTTAACATCTATCACTGTGTACATCACCATTCAAACATCTTTTAAAAGTTGAACAAACCCCACACAGCTCAGTGAAATGTTGACTTTATTTGACAATTTCTGTAAAAACTAATGTTCATATTTCTCTTTTTGATTATAATACTGATGAACGTTCAAAACAAAGCACTTTGGCAACTTACCACATACGTTTTAAAATGCTTAATAAGCACCGTAACTTTCATGATATAATTTCTCCGTCATAATCGTTTGTTTCTGTGAACGGCAGACTGTTGTGTGACGGCAAATGCTGCGGCTGCAAGGCATTGTGGGGCAGCATTTTCTCCTCTCCTTTCCGTTAGGGAGGTCCAGTGGTTCCTAAGCTAAAGGAGGTTATAAAGGAAGTTTGAAACCTCCTTTCCTATCATTCCAGAGAATTCGAACGGCACTTATCATGGCTGCCACTGAGGGACTTCCGGGTCATTTCACTCCGTTAGGAAGGTTCCTAAGCTAAATGGACTATTCGCCTGCAGCCCTAGCCATAGTACCGGTGTTGCAGTATAAGTTGAGTCATGACAACTGGCGACATTCTATTATTTTCGTCATAGGAATCAGGGGCGTGTACATTGAGGACCCATTGTTGACTTACCAGGAAATAAAAATGTCGACCGCCTCGTTTGTCGTTTACGTTCATCTTTTGCTTTGTCGGCTTTCCTAAGATCACTTTGATGCACATTCAGTCCTCGTATGTGAGGTTGTGGGGGAGAGGTCGATATTGTGACGCTTACAGGGAGTGATGGCGAGATTAAGCTTTCCAGCCAATTGGTTCGCAAAAGGGTTCATCTCATGAGGCTTCATCGTGGGCTTCATTTGAACACAAACCCCCTGTTGGTCAAAGTGTGTAAAACAGGCAGATTGGACCTCTCAACAGTGTGCTCTATCTCATACCCAAGCCCGCCTTAACCTGCCATCAGGCCCTGGGGCTGATAGTTTTTGTAGGCCCCCTATTTAAACAACAAATCAAAGTCATTTATAGCCTCGGCAGGCTCTGTGATCGCACTTCTCCACTCTGCTCTACACGCGCCTGGTCCTCTCCTCCAGATGAGTGACGTATCAGGCCTCCCTCATGTATTTGTCCGGTTGCCGTTGGCTCCCCTCCACGTAGCAAGTCCTCGTCGTCCTCTCCATCTCCTCCAACAGATAATGTCCCTCCTGTCTGTTTTTCCTCTCCCGCTACTCCATCGTTATCAGAACCAGACGGCCTACTTGTCTCCGAGGCCCCGCGGCCGGCACCGCTACCGCTCGGTACAGAACTCATCTGTCCTTCCTCCTCATCCTGGCCTACAGGTTTAAAATAGCCTGTAAGCTTCGGCATTTTTTGTAACAGCTGCTTGTCTCGAAACTCCTTTTCCCTCAACAATTTCCTTTTCCGAGCGCCACTCAAACTTTTTCTTCACTCAATCACTCGCAATTTGAATAAGTCACATGTGAAACATATTCTCATACTGACGTGTGTGTGTTTGTGTATATTTGCGTTTGTGTGTATTGTGTTAGTTTCCCGGGGAAAACCCTCACGAGAATCACCGGCTGTTGTTATGCCTGCTGTGACATTACGTTACTCCGTTCTCCGCTTGTAATTATGCCGTCACAAGCTTCAAAGTTGTATTTATCATCTGAATTTGCCGAAACAAGTTTAATATTCTGAAAGCCAAGACTTTGTTTTTTTTAAATCAGATGAAGACAAACTGTAACGGACCTTGTTGTGTTATCTATGATTACTATACACCTTACATTCATAATTTCAGTGGAGGGAGGGGGGGCGGCGCTGTGGAACAGCAGAGTGGCGAGGGAGAGCTGTCGTCTTCCCTTTACAAGCTTCAAAAATGTATTTATCGTGTGATTTTGGAAATGAAAGTTTCATATTCTGAAAGCCAAGACTTTGTTTATTTAACTTTTTTTTTTGAAATGCTCATGATAGGCCCCCGATCTCCGTAGGCCCCTGGGCTTCAGCCCAGGTCAGCCCGTGCATTAAGGCGGCCCTGCTCATACCGAGTTCCCAATGAGTAAGAATAACTCTAAACAACGAACATAAAATCCTATTTTCATGTTAACAATATTGTTTTTATTCCAGTTGAATGATTGTGATTGAAAAGCCTAAGGAGGCTGGTAAACATTGCAAAGAGGGATTTGTATTCCTTAATAATATTCATACACTTAACCATGTTGTAGCCTGAGAAAGGCTAAACCATATCAAAGAATACATTTATTAACTAAATTATCTCATTTAGCTGTAGCTTTTATAAACAACAAAAAATACGAATTGACCAGTTGTTGAACCAGGGACCTTGCGGTTGAGAGTCAACTACTTTCCAGCTGAGCCACAGCACATACACTAAAACTTCCTGAAAACACTGAAATATATTTAGTCCTGTATTTATTCATTTATTTATTTTTTTATTCCTACATTTATTTATGCTTGAATCTATTTATACTTATGACATGTTTCGACCTCTATATAAGTGAGGGTCTGAGCTCTCTTAATTCTATCGTGTCAGCACCGGGCCCGGGTACAGGAGGGGTAATATCGTTCTTATTATACATCCATATGAGCGTTGTGGTTCAACGGTTCAACCGATCTGAATCGCTTTCTGAAGCAGTTACGTGGTATCGACAGGCAGAGGCTTCGTTTGTCATCGGTGACGTCACTGGCCCAAAACGATTCAAGCCTCGATACAAGGTTCAGAAAAAGCTTCGGGGATTACTCGACACCGAAGCCTCGGCGCAATACGTAACATCACTACTTACAGGGAGGTATCGAACATTACAAAGTAGGTGAGGATGCCTGTTCAAAAAATTGCAAACTTGAATAAATCATTTAAATTATATATTTGTGTCCGACTTTCATTTGTTCATCGTTCTTAATGTGATGTATATTAGCTTTGATAGCTGTCCATACCTTCAGACAGCCTAAAAGTGAAACACAAGTCGTTTATTTACAGCCCGAACGCTCATCGAGATGACTGGATCAGTCATGACAACTTGTGATCAGCTCCGATTAAATTGTGTTATCAATTCTGTAGCTAACCTCCAGGGAGCACGTTTTTTTGATGAAATACCTGTATCCCTCTCATCACAACAAGACTCTACACTGTGCAGAAAAAACAATTACATACATGAAAATAACCTTGATGCATGGGAATGAAACACACAGACTATCTTCCGTGGCTATACTGATATGTCACAGTAACGATAAAACTACAGAAAAGTAAGTCCAGCGGGGCGCAAGTTGAATACATATAATACGGTAGTTCTATTATGCCTTTAAGGTTTAACCCATAAGAACCCGGACTCATTTCTACTTTTGGGGAAATTAAGGGGAACGTCATTTAGACTAAATAGACCACCTAGAACACATTTCTGACAAGTAACCCCTCCTAGTGTGAAATATCTGAAATGTGACATATATGTCACATTGGGCTTTAATGGTAAAGTAACTCTTATTTATAACTTAATTAATGAGGATGATTTTTTGGTTTACATTTGTTTGAACATACTTTGAATTGAAGAATAAAGAATATGTTAACTAAATATATTTGAATCAGCTAAATTAACTGAGCAGATCATAATCATATTTCTAATTGTGCATATATGTCACTCCGGGTTTACTGTGAATGTTTAGGGTTAAAGTCCCGATGTGACATCAGTGTCACAGCAATATTTAGCATTTGTTTCATATCAATTTCATCAAGAAATGTTTCCACAACAGGTTAAATGTAATCAGAATCAGAAAAGAGCCCAAGACAGCTTAATGTTTAACAAATGACATGTCATGTAAGCATTTTGAATGTTAACTTTAGCAAAAAAAAAACGTGCTCTCTGGAGAATAGCTACAAAATTGATATCACAATTTAATCGGAGCTGATCACAAGTTGTCATAGATGATCCAGTCATCTCGATGAGCGTTCGGGCTGTGAATAAACAACTTGTGTTTCACTTTTAGGCTGTCTGAAGGTATGGACAGCTATCAAAGCTACTATACATCACATTAAGAACGATGTACAAATGAAAGTCTGACACAAATATATAATTGAAATGATTTATTCAAGTTTGCAATGTTTTGAACAGGCATCTACACAGTCACCTACTTTGTAATGTTCGATACCTCCCTGTAAGCGTCACGATATCGACCTCTCCCCCACAACCTCACACACGAGGACTGAATGTGCATCAAAGTGATCTTAGGAAGGCAGATATAGCAAAAGATGAATGTAAACGACAAACGAGGCGATCGACATGTTTATTTCCTGGTAAGTCAACAATGGGTCCTCAATGTACACGCCCCGGATTCCTATGACGAAAATAATAGAATGTCGCCAGTTGTCATGACTCAACTTATAATGCAACACCGGCTCCGCATTTTAGAAAGTAACTCAGCTACATTAAAGCCCATGTTAGCCGGTATAGACCGGCAATAGGTAGCTTGTACTAGCCGTCCGCCGGCAACTCCCGAGCTACGGAAGGGGCATAAAGCGAGACTCGCAGGTCCCCACCAACCCGTTCACTTATCGAACAGATTTTCTCGACTCAGCGAGACACCTGCTGAGAAGCCAACTCTGGTTATTGGTAGCTCTATTATGAGACACGTGAATTTAGAGACCGAAGCCTCCACAGTCACATGCGTTCCGGGGGCCAGAGCGGGTGACGTTGAGGCGCATCTTAAACTGCCGGCTAAGAATAAACGTAAATACAGTAGGATTGTTATTCACGTCGGTGGTAATGATGTTCGTTTACGCCAATCAGAATGCACCAAATTTAATGTGGCGTTGGTGTGTAGTTATGCTAAAACAATATCGGACAGCGTAATCTTCTCTGGTCCCCTCCCCAATCTGATCAATGATGACATGTATAGCCGCATGTCATAATTTCAGCGCTGGTTGTCTCGGTGGTGCCCAGCAAACAATGTGGGCTTCGTAAATAATTGGACAGCCTTCAGGGGAAAACCTGGTCTGATTAAGAGAGACGGCATTCATCCTGCTTTGGAAGGTGCACATCTCATTTCGGCAAACATTTCAGGGCTCTGTGGACTTAATCCATGACAAACTGGAGTTGAGACCTCCTTTCAAGTTGTCTCGACTTTTGCTTTATTTTGCGGGTTTGGGCATTATGCCATGGAGCTAATCTATGTTGTTTTATTTTCTTCTTTTTCAAAGGAGCAACAGAGTCTCATTTTATTCGCAGCGCATCTGTAGCACTATCAACAACATGATCCATTTGGGGTGGTGTACATTTTGTATAAGTTTCCTCCCCTACATGCAGACATGCTATCGAGTTAAGTATTGGTGGAATCTCTTCCTTAAATGTGGCTATAGCACTAACAGATAGGTTTCTGCTGCAGGAGCTTTTGGCTAATGCTTTGTAGTCTAGTAACAGTACTTCAAAAGTTACTAAGAAATGGTCGGATAAAGCAGGATTATGCGGTTCGACTAATAGTTGCTCAATTTCAATACCATAAGTCAGAACAAGGTGGAGAGTGTGATTATAGCAGTGGGTTGGTTTATTTACACTCTGACAGAAACCAACAGAATCTAATATAGAGTTAAATGCAACAGTAAGGCTATTTTTATCGTCGTCAACATGAATATTAAAGTCACCTACGTGGATGACCTTATATGTTTTTATGTTAAACACGACCAAAACTGAAGTTATTGTACTTGGCCCAAAGAATCTACGAAACAAATTATCTAAAGATATATTAACTATGGATGGCATTAATTTGGCCTCCAGTGAGACTGTAAGGAACCTTGGTGTTATATTTGATCAGGATTTATCCTTTAACGTCCACATAAAATCAATTTCAAGGACCGCCTACTTCCATCTACGTAACATTGCAAAAATCAGGCATATCTTGCCTCAAAACGAGGCAGAAAAACTAGTCCATGCATTTGTTACTTCAAGGCTGGATTATTGTAACTCCTTATTATCAGGGTGTACCAAGAAGTCAGTCAAGTCGCTTCAGCTGATTCAAAATGCTGCAGCTCGTGTACTAACCAGAGTTAGGAAAAGGGACCACATTACTCCTGTTCTGGCTGCCTTACACTGGCTCCCTATAGAGCACAGGATATAATTTAAAATTCTTCTTCTCGCCTACAAAGCCCTTAATGGGCAGGCGCCATCTTACCTTAAATAACTCATTATACCCTACTGTCCTACTAGGGCATTGCGTTCCAAGAATGCAGGGTTGTTGGTTGTTCCTAGAGTCTCTAAAAGTACAATGGGAGCCAGAGCCTTTTCTTATCAAGCTCCACTTTTGTGGAATCAGCTTCCAGTTTGTGTTCGGACGGCAGACACCCTATCCGTTTTTAAGAGTGCGCTTAAGACCTTCCTTTTTGATAAAGCTTATAGTTAGGGCTGATTAGATTCAGCCCCTAGTTTTGCTGATATAGGCTTAGTTTGTCGGGGGACATCTTACTTCTCCCTTCTCTCTGTCTATACCTGTGTACTCTCATGTTCCGATTAACCCAGCTTCCCCAAATCTCTTTCTTTTTGGTGTCTATATACGCCGGGATCCGGAGTCATGGATGATCCTGCGCTCCTGTGTCATGGATCGCGAGTCCTGGATCTTGAGTCGTGGCTGTGGTCCTGGATCATAAGTCCTGAATGGATATCCTCGTGGATTCATCTTCCTTTTATACACACATGCATTTCCAAACATTTGGACTACCTATGTTGCAAATGTATTATCTTTTCAATTTACACACGGCATCTATTGCACGTCTGTCCGTCCTGGGAGAGGGATCCCTCCTCTGTTGCTCTCCCTGAGGTTTCTCCCATGTTCCCCTTTAAACTGTGGGTTTTCTCTGGAAGTGTTTCCATGTACGATGTGAGGATCTAAGGACAGAGGGTCTAAGGACAGAGGGTGTCGTATTGTCATACTGATATTCTGTACAAACTGTGAGGTCCACTGAGACAAATTTAACATTTGTGATATTGGGCTATATAAATAAACATTGATTGATTGACACGCGGCTGCTACATGCAGCAACACACGGCGGAGATGGTGGAGAATAGCGCTCCAAGGTGTGGTTAAATGTTACCCGTCTTGAGGTGAACAATGCTCCTTGCCAAGAGTGTTTAGCATTTAGCAGAAGTGCACCACATTCAGACGGAGGAATGCACCGGGTTCGACTGTCTTTCTAGTAGCTCTGTAGCCCCGTCCATCCATGAGTAACTTTTCCACGTCAGGTGTTATGTATGCTAGCAGCAACACACAGAGTTAACTCAATTATACAAACATGGTTTAATCATTAGAGGTAACAGAGTTACTCTTTATTTTGTTAAAGTTTCAGCTATTCTGTTTACAGTTCTGTCATCAGATTATTTAATACGATTTGTTGTTTCTTTTGATGTGAAATATTATTTATTTAATTCAAATAAAAAGCAATGTTAATTGTCTTCACAATGTGTTTAGTTAATTTAAGAATATATGTATTTTTGAATCAAGTATTCATCTTTATTGTCTTCATTGTTAGTTTCGACATGCCTAAAACAACCTCAAGCTAAATCTAAAAGTTGATGGCTAAATAAGAGCGTTTGAGAAATTGTGCAAGGCAGTAGTAGTCCCAATAGTCCATTAATCGTTTCATTAATCTATAGATTCATCGATTATCAAATTAGTCATTTGTTGCAGGCAGCCCTATTGTAGTCGTCCCATGTATAAATAAAACGTGTTATTCAGCAACCCTTGCAATTTGGGATTTTATTTTTGGTTGGTAGACCTCGGTGAGCTGGTCATTTCAAAAGTAGCTCACCAGCCAAAAAAGTGTGGGCACCCCTGCTCTACCGGGTCTAGTTATTTTCAGAAATAGGCTCAGACTATACATTGTATTGATAAATTAATCAGTAGTTTTGTGCTGGTTAGGATTAAGCAGCTTAATATGAACATCTCCACATATGAAGATAGCTTTGTTATTTATTTTAGAAAACATGCCCTCCATCCAGTCTGTGAAAGTTTTAATGCTTGACCCTGGCGTCCGACATATGCAGCTAATTATGACATTTTTATTTTTTTCCTTGTAGACTTCAATTGTTATACTTTCTAATAGGTTGTCAACCACAGTTGTCATACTGTCCACCACACTAAAGTGCAGAGTTGTATCCACATAGATGGCAACTCCTCCTCCTCCCTTATTTGGTCTATTTTTGTATCTGAGCTCATATCCATCCAGTCCTTTTCATTGTCGATCCATGTTTCAGAAATAGCAATGATGTTGAATGGATTAGTAAATGTATGTAAATATTCTCTGACGTTGTTAAAGTTTGCATACAGGCTTCAGCTATTAAAATGGATGATTGATCATTTGCCATTTGATTCAATGTTCCAAGTCATGTAACTTGTGATCCGTGTACTCGAATGTTTTTAGTTCCAATTGATCATTATCCTTTATCCTCTGAGTTATGTCACTATTGACTTCAGATGAATGAGCAGGTGTCGTCAGTGTGCGCCATGGCTTTGTGTGTGTGTTACCTCACAGTCCGGTGTATGATGATGATCATTGGTATCTGTCCAAATCCATGACGTTCCTGATGACCAGCACTTTTGCTTCCTCTGGTGTTCCATTTAGTTTAATAAATATTTTACAGTTTGAAGTCCAAGTGTTTTGAATTTTTCTCTGTTTCTTTAGGTAGCGCGCTTTTCTAGCTATGTCAGCGTTGCGCTTGGTTAAATGATCATTCATATAGACATCTGATCCTTTCAGCTTTCTTCCCTGTTTTAGCAGACTGGTCTTGTGTTTTCTGTTCACAGACCTCAGTATGATAGCCGGATTGTCGCTGTCTTTCCGCCTGGGTAGCGGCCGGGTGACATGCCTCGATGTCATTGCAATCCATTTGTATCCCCTTGGACTGCAGGAAAGCAGCCACCTGTTGCTCCGTGGAGCTAGCATCCAGTTCCCCGGGCTCCCCCCCGGCGTCAGCGCCCAAAGCCCGGGCATACGACCGGGGCTTTAATTTGAGCTCGGTGATGATCACGTCGTTTATCCGGGTGTACTGCTCCAAGTCCTCCACCCTGTTTTCCAGGTATTCCAGACGCTTGTCTTTCTCCGCGTTCTGAATCCGTAGTATTTTCACCTCCTCAACCAGGTCCAAGATGCCCTTCTGTCGTAGCCTGACAGCAGAGATTTCTCCCGCTAGAAAGTCGAATATCATTTTGTTCATTGGTTTGTTAAGCATACTGGATATTACTTAAAAATCTGTTTTAAAAAAATGCATAAAGATGAAAATATCCTTAGTTTGTTGTAATTCATGCATGAAGGAGTTAATAAATCACACACTGATGGAACATCACTATATTGTAATTATTATTATAGGCTTTTTCTATCAAACATTTTCGGGGTCGGTCAGGGAGTACTTGGCTGAGAACATGTTTCAAAGGGGGTACATTACTGACAAGTTTTCTCTTCTCTGGAATCCATCGATCTGATTGATTATTAGCAAATGATCAAAGTACTACGGACGGAAGATATTTTCGTTTGGATTACTGGTCTAGGGGAAGCTTGCGAGTGTGTGTGTGTGTGTGTGTGTGTATACGTGTGGGTGTGTTTGTGTAATTTTGCGTTTGTGTGTATTGTGTTTGTTTCCCGGGGAAAACCTTCACGAGAAACACCGGCTGTTGTTATGCCTGCTGTGACGTTAAGTTACTCCGTTCTCCGCTTGTAATTATGCCGTTACAAGCTTCAAAGTTGTATTTATCATCTGAATTTGCCGAAACAAGTTTAATATTCTGAAAGCCAAGAGTTTGTTTATTTGAAATCAGATGAAACAAACTGTAACAGACCCTGCCGTGTTATCTATGATTACTATACGCCTTACATTCATAATTTCAGCCGGAGGGAGGGGGGCGGCGCTGAGGAACAGCAGGGTGGCGAGTGAGTGCTGTCATCTTCCCTTTACAAGCTTCAAAAATGTATTTATTTTTGTGATTTTGGAAATAAAAGTTTCATATTCTGAAAGCCAAGACTTTGTTTATTTAAAATCAAACAAAACACCCGAACAACTATTTTTTTTTCTTATGCAAATCCACGTTTATTTTGAAACGAGCCGTTGCGACTTCCGACTGATTTCGATAGCGGGTCAAATATTTCCAGCATTACATTTCAAAAATAGCTCCAAATGTCATTTGTTTCTCTCCCACTCTATCCCTGGAGGGTCATTCAGAGCACCTGTTATCTCAAAGATTTACAATACTTATTCTACTGTTACATTGGATAAAGGTTACTTTTCATAAAGTTTACACCTTGTTCAAGCTTTAAAAGCAGAATGTCCTTCACACGTCAAACTAGCCAAAGATTGAAGTGCTAGTTACATGCAGGAATAAGACGATATTAATGTCTTAGTGTTACAAAAACATGGCCGACAGATGTTTATTGACTCTGTGGGTGGTGTTTCTCAATGTCGAGGACGCTTGGTTGGTAGCACATGTCGTCCGAGTCACTTGCTTCAGAAGCGAGGCAAGAATCTTTCCTCGCCTCGGAAAACGAAGAATGGTGGAACAGGCTAACATGTGTGAGTCATATGCGAGGCGCCACTTTAAATGGAGCGCGATTTCCGCCAAAGATTTGGAAATTAGTCGGTGCGCAAAGCATTGTGGGGATTTTAAGACCGCAGAGTCTACAAAGGTGCAGCCTTGAAATGTATCGCTACGAAGTACGCCGGCCTCGGTAGAATTCCAAGTATGCTGGAAATTGGAACAGACCTTTGGCGGCACTCGATGAAGCAGTATGCTTGAAATAGTGGCTCTGGAGCAGCCTTCCTCGACATTGAGAAACACCCTCGGTGTGTCAGGCATTAGAGTCTCTTCTTACCCATACTCCCCTCTGTTTTTCTCTTTCAATAACTCTGAACAATTTGTATTGATGATCAGCAGGAATAATCCTAAAATTCCATTTTAACTCTGAACTCTGAATGAGCTGATTGTAATCTGCTGCAAAACACAAACAATATGCAGGAATATGAGTCTGTTTCAAACACATTTTTTTTTTAGTTCGGTTTGATGATATAAACCGAAAATAATAGAATCAAGCTGAAAACATGGTAAATATTCTCTATATCAATAAGTTATTGGTTCTTCTTTTAGACCAGAAGAGACTGATAACTCAACAGGAACTATCATTAACATCCCAATGGAAGTTTAAAGTCAAAACATTTCATTAACCAAACCGATTATTAGAGAAACTACTCTGCAGATTAATCAGTCAGTGGTTATAGTATAAATCAGAAAAATAGAATGACAAAAACATTAAACATATTAAAAACTACTGTTGATAAAGATGGAGTTTAGATGAAGTCATGTATGAATATTGTCAAACAGAGTTTATACAGCCAGAAAGATTTTTCTCATGTGAGTTGTCATAGGACTAATTAATTGTCCTCTTTTTTTGTTGCTTATGCAGACTTGACTTGGAAAATGTCAGGTTCAGAAGAGTCTCCAGTCTCAGGTTCAGAAGACCCTCCAGGGTGGTCCTCAGTCTCTGGTTGTAAATGTCTCTCTGGATCCGAGTTCCTGGCTGGTTCTGGTCCTCCACAGTCCTCTCCACCAGCTTCTGTTTCCATGTGTTCAGCTGAGCTGCTGGCTGGAGGCTCTGCCTCTCTGTTCTCATCAGTCTGAGTTTGATGAAGCTGTGAGGATTGACGACCAACACACTTATGGCTTTTGACATAATTTCTCCAGGTAAATCTTTTGTCACAAACACTGCAGCTGAATGGTTTCTCTCCTGTGTGGATTCTCATGTGTTCCTTTAAATGTCCTCTCTGTGCAAAAGATTTCTCACAGACTGAGCAGCTGAATGTTTTCTCTCCTGTGTGTATTCTCATGTGTCGATGAAAATGTGCTCTCGTTGGAAAAGATTTCTCACAGACTGAGCAGCTGAACGGTTTCTCTTCTGTGTGGGTTATCAAGTGTTTGTTTAAACTTCCTCTCTGTGTAAAATATTTCTCGCAGACTGAGCAGCCAAATGGTTTCTCTCCTGTGTGGATTCTCATGTGCTCTTTTAAATGTCCTCTCTGTGTAAAATATTTCTTACAGACTGAGCAGCCAAATGGTTTCTCTCCTGCACTACGTCTTGAATCACTGACAGGGTCTTGTTTATTTCTCTGAGAGTTTGAACCTGGTTCTCTGGTCTTCTTCCAATCAGCCCTGTCTTCAGTCCCAGGTTCTGAAGAGTCTCCAGGGTTGTCCTCAGTCTCTGGTTGTAAATGTCTCTCTGGATCTGAGTTCCTGGCTGGTTCTGGTCCTCCACAGTCCTCTCCATCAGCTTCTGTTTCCAGGTGTTCAGTTTGTCTTTGATGAAGCTGAGAGGACTGAGGTTTCTCTTCATCATCTTCACTCTTCACAGGGACAGAAGTGAATGTGAACTTGGTGATATCAGCCTCCTCCAGCCCTTGAAGCTGCTGTTCCTCTTTAATGTGTGGGGGGGGCTCTGGGTCCTCCTGGTCCAGACTGGAGCTCCACTCCTGCTGCTCAGGGGGAACCTCTTCTTTAAACACCACCAGCTGCTGGACGTCTGCAGGAAACAGGAAACACATATTCAGAGAAACTGTAGAGTATTAGAATTTAAAATCTAACCACGAAGTTCAGCCCACTGTATATTTCTGGTGGCTCAATCGTCTGTCAATTAAACCTTTTTTGCAGATGCCCTGAGAGTTTCAGGACAACAGGTGAGTTAGTATGGTAGGCGGTCTAACGTAGTTTTCACAGTAAATTACAATTAGCTGGAAAGTCACTTTTCTTAAAGCCGACATCCACCGCAAAGGCAGCCACTGAAGCATCTCTACGAGTAAGTCACGCTATAATCAAACACAAAAAATCCTTTCAAGATGGAGAGATGGTGATGCCTTGTTTCGGGATTACACAAACAAAACAGAAATAGTAAACGCTATCAAGGCCATCCAATTATCATGGAGCACAGTCACACGTCGCTGTAAAGTCATGGCTGAGGATTTGACCCAGCAACTCAGGAAGGACATAGAAGACTGCGAGTGTTTCTCACTCCAACTAGACGAGTCCACTGACGTGAGCGATACAGCGCAATTGTGCATTTTTATCCGGATGGTGTTCACAGACATGATTGCGAAAGAGGAACTGCTGCCAATTCTGCCAATGAAGGAACACACTCGGGGCGAGGACATTTTTCGGACATTTAAAAACTTTGTTGACAAAACTAAACTCCCCATGTCTAAGTTGAGTTCCATCACAACGGATGGTGCGCCTGCGATGGTGGGCCGTTGTAATGGCTTCATCACAAAATGCAGAGAGGATGACACATTCCCCGACTTTCTTAATTATCACTGCATCATACACCAGCACGCACTTCGTGCAAAAATGCTGAACATGAAAGAGGTCATGGATGTGTCACTTAAAGTGGCCTGTTCTATTCGGGCAAGACCTCTTCAAAGACGGCTGTTTCGTGCATATCTGGAGGATGCCGACTGTGTTCACACTGACCTCTTACTACACACCGACATAAGATGGCTGAGTAGGGGCAATTTTCTGCAGAGATTTCGAGTGCTTCTACCGGAGATAAAGGAATTTCTCCATGGCACCAACCTCGCGGAGTACGCACGTCTAAATGACGAGGAGTGGCTGTTAGATCTGGCGTTTTTAACAGACATTACACACATGTTAAATGAGCTGAACTTGGAGCTACAAGGGAAAGACAGAACTGTGGTTGACATGATCAGCTCAGTTAATGCCTTCAAACGAAGACTGCATCTGCTGTGTTCAAAGCTGCAGTGCAAAGATTTGTCCAACTTCCAAAACATCGCCTCTGAGCTGGAGAAGCAAGGGAAGGACAGCGCGCTCCTTGACAGTGCGCGCTACACAGAGCAAGTCAATAACATTACACCTGACTTCGAGAAACGCTTCCGAGACTTCGCTTTGCTCGAGCCAATCGCCATGTGCTATCCGTTTAGTGAAGACCATGATATTGATTTGCTGGCCCAAAACATCGGAGCAGTGTTTCATCTGAAGCCGTCTGCGCTGGAGGATGAGATGTTGTCGCTGCAGGCCGACATTCAGTTGAAGGCGCGTGCCCATGCCGGACAGTTTTGGAACTTATTCAGAGTTGAAAAGTATCCAAACGCCAGAAAATGTGCCACCTCACTCACCTCACTCTTCGGCTCGACTTATTTAAGCGGGTCAGCCTTCTCCTAAATGAAGATAGTGAACTTGAAATACCGTTCCCAATTAATAATAATAATTTCAATTTATATAGCGCCTTTCACGAAACCCAAGGACGCTTTACAATGGGAAGTAACAAAACAAAACAAAAAGTAATAATAATCATACAGATACATAGGCTGAAGAAACTAAAACAGGAACAGGTTGCTTCATTAACTGATGAACATTTGGAGGCCTGCCTGAGACTAGCCATCAGCAGTTACTGTCCTGATTATGCAACATTGACGGACTCCATTCAGTGCAAGTCATCAGAATATGGTAGGGACCCACCTAAACATATTGAATTGTGTTCTGCAAAATTATATCAGGACCATGGAGAGAGGTTTATTACCCTGCTTGTTTTTATGTGTTTCTTAACAGGGAAATTAAGGGACAGTCAGCAAGAGAAGGGGGGAGAGAGAGAGAGAGAGAGAGAGAGAGAGAGAGAGAGAGAGAGAGAGAGAGAGAGAGAGAGAGAGAGAGAGAGAGAGAGAGAGAGAGAGAGAGAGAGAGAGAGAGAGAGAGGTTAACATGCCTATTGGACCTATGTTTTTATCATTATAACTTTGAGAGACTGTTCATATGACCCAGTTGAGTGTTCTACTCGTTTATTGTATTCCTTGTACTTATTTTTGTGTTTTATGTTTAAGATTTCAGGACCATGACTGGTTTCTCAGCCTGCTTGTTATGTGTTAATTAACAGGGAAATAGAGAGAGAGAGAGAGAAATAGAGAGAGAGAGGTTAACAAAAAACGGGGAATCGATAAGAACCGGAATCGATAAGCAGAATCGGAATCGATACATTTCAGACGATAACCTATATAAGACCAATAACTAAGACCATTATTCTAAACCAAAAAAGAATACATATATGTATAACTAGTTTAGCTTGTTCCACACATAGATCAAATAGCTAAGTGTGTTAGGTCTAACTCTTAGTGTGTGTTTCGCTCACCGGTCCGTCACAGCGGGTGGAGCTGCAGGATTTCTGCTTCACACACGTTACGCATACCGCTATTTTATTGTCATTTCGGACACTTTAAAATACTGCCAGACCGGTGAAGCCATTTTGGAGAGCTTGTTTTGCCACGCGCAGCGAAAAGTGTCAGAGAGCACCTCTAACTTACATGATGCCGAATTTAACAAACACATTTAAATAATTGGTTTAAACGGCATAATAATAAGGACGATTGTCCGTTCTGTGATTCTCCAGAGCACACAGATGGCCAGTCCGCCCCTTTGTAGCATGTTATTTCGATGAGAGATGAGCAGATCGCCACTGGGCTCTCAACTAAATACACAGCCACGCAAAAACTGCGGCATTTGTACAGCTCCTTTTGGGTACTGCAATTAGTGAAGTGCTTTCCTCCGTGGTGAAACGATCAGCACTGCACCACAGAGGAAAGCGGCAGAAAGTCGGGGCTGCGTTGCGTGCATGGCTTCCTTCTGCAGGTAACGGGGAGACGGCTCTGGCGGCGGTCTCCTTCAGGATCCGAAAATAAAATGTAAATATTTGTGCACACTTCTTCCACTTATTCCTAGTGTGCCACTGGTTACGGTGCCGCGTGCCAATGGTGGCACGTGTGCCAGGGTTCGCCGACCCCTGATCTAAACATTCTGACTTTCTTTTCAAAATCTAAAAGTTCAGACTTTTCTATCGCAATTCTGACTTCCCTCAAATTTCTACCTTATTTCTGGAAATCTCATCATTACTTTCTTCTCCAAATTCTGACTTTTCCCAAAATGCTGACTTTTTCAGAATATCTCTGAATTCTGGCCTTTTCAGAAAACCTCAGAATTTTGATATTATCTTAAAATAAAACATTTGGACTAATTTTCAAAAAAATCTGACTTTTTTCCTCAAATCCTGACTTTTTTTCCTCAAATCTCTAAATTCTGGCCTTTTCAGAAAACCTCAAAAATAAACTACCAGTTCATAGCTAATTTCACTGCACTCACAAAATCCCAGACGAGGTAGCGAGATAGCTGGGATCCCCGTGGATTGTTGTCAGATCCGGCAGGCGGCGCAGACGGCGGAGAGAGAGGAAGCACAAACGGGGCTCCGGTCTGGCTTCCTGTTGAGGCTTAGGAAGCAGCCACACAAGCCTCCCCTGCCCAGCATATACCTTCCTTACGAAACAGAATGTCCTGAGCAAAAGCCAAATTGGATTCTTACCAAATCACAGCAGACCACATTTACTCCCTACACATCCCAGTTGACAAATATGTTAATCAAAATTCAAATTAAATATGGTAACACTTTATTTTGATAGTCCATAGTTAACATTCTATAAATCATCAGTTGATATTCAACAACACTGTTTCAACAAACACGTAACATGCATTTAACTAACTGCCATTAGAATATAAGGTACATATCAAGTGTTGATCTATAGATTTTACAAAAAGTATCTGTTGACTGTCAACATGTTTTTGCAACAGGTTATTAACCAATATTCAACCTTACTATCTGTAGATTGTGTCAACATCTTCAAAATTGACAATCAATCTGTCAGTTGAAAGTCAACAGGGTCATGTCGACTATCTGTTGATAATCTGTTGAGACTCAAGATTTCATTTCATTTCAAACCTTTATTTAGACAGATTAGTCCCTTGAGATCATCGATCTCATTTACAAGGGAGACCTGCATCATTTAGTTCCACATGAAACATAAAAACAACATACAAACAACAGAGGATATCATATTTACATATTCAACATTTACAAATACCCAGAGTGTCAGAAAGCATTTCATTTAGACATGCCTTAAATACATTCAAAGAAATAAAAATGCTCAATTTCAATTTTGCCTGTAGACTGTTCCAAGCAAGTGGAGCTGCGCACATAAAAGCTGTCTTACCTAAGACAGTCCTTACTCTTGGCACATCTAACAAGACTATATCCTGTGATCGCAGACAATAGCTGCTTGCAACTTTCTGCTTTATCAATGAACAGATATAATACGGGAGTTTGCCCAACATAGCTTTATAGATAAAAGTGTACCAGTGACTGAGCCTCCGTACAGTGAGTGATGGTAAACCTGCCTTGGTATACAATGTACAGTGATGAGTAAGTGCTTTACAGTTAGTGACAAATCTCAGAGCACTATGATACGCAGCATCTAGTTTGCTCAGGTAGTTGGCAGGTGCATTCATATACAGATGTCAACTAAAGATTACATTAAGCATTAGTTGATGATCAACAGATAAGCAACTTTAGGCATTCTCCACTAAGCGTTTGTAGGCATGTGTTAGGACTATCCAATTAAAGTGAAAAACAGTTGAGAACAGTAGAAAGTCTATAACCTATCAACAGAACACATACATTCATCCACTAATGATATGCAACAGACATGGGAATAAAGCGAAATGTTTTGCACAACCGATCACGAACACTGGATAACTGAAGTCAATACCAGGCTATAAAGCACAGTAAAACAAACATGTGCAGAATATCAGAGCAAGAAAGCTTTTTGTTTTTTAAGAATATGTTAATACATTTTATTAAAATGTTATTATTTCAAATTTGTTTAAAAGCACAAAACATTAGCATAAATGGAGACACATGGGTACTTGATGGTTATTCCAACTGCATCTGGCTCGTGGGCAACGTATCACTTCATGCTGTGCATCACGAGCCTGTTGCACTTAGACCTCTGCTGTTCCCTGTAAATACAAATGAAACACTCAATTGAGTACAAATCAGGACACACCATGTGTTTTTCCCCAACAACAAAAATCACATCCGTCTTGAAATCATAACGAGCCCGTTTACATTAGCTGTTAGACGGTAACAGAGGTGCTATTCACATGCATTACAAGGAGTTTAAGCCATCAAAAAAAAAGCTGGTTTGCAAGAAAAAAATGAACCAGATAGTCATGATATTGATATAGTTCATAACATTTCCAACTACTTATTTGTAACCCCACCTCATGCTCAGAGATGTATATAAAGTGGCACATGGGTCCTAGAATAAATAACAGATGATTATTTTAACTTGTATCTTGATAAGTGAGAGCACAGGCCAGTCTACATGAATGCAGGGCAAGGCACGTTTCTGTCCAAAGAGTCCATACACGATGGAGTCGATAATGTTTTAAAATATTACTTTGAGTGATGACATGCTGCATAGTTTACATCTCCATCCCATCTGTGATTCAAAAAATAGAAATGGGTACGTTTACCTGATGCTCATTACATTAGTATGTAAACATAACACCTCTCGAATTAACCTCTGAAACAACAACTTTAGTCTGACACACTCAAGGGCTTACCTGATGTGAACCTGAAGTCCATAGCAGGAGGCAAAACGTCTTCAAGAGGAGGTGGGACTGTTTTCTGGGGAGGCAAATAAAAGAACAAAATTGTTACATGATGACAATGTAACAGTCATTTCAGTAGAATTCATTAAAACATATTTAATTCAATTAATGGAATCAAACATTAAAACACAAGTAGCATTTAAAACGGTATTGTATTTATATACATTTATAAGGATGGCATTTATTAAGGATGGCATTGTTAGATACCAGTACCATGATTCTCTACACAGCAGACCCTAATTACTTCAATATACACTCCTTTATCTCGTTTGCATACTGTCTAATACCTATGTTACGTTGGAGTAAAACATCTCCTTAATACAACTGTACTTATTGATATTTCTCGCTAAAGACTGCATTTTACTCGACTACATTGAACACATCTCGCTGACGTTATAAATCCATCTTCGCCCAATACACACTTTTACTGAATTGCGCCTGAATGCACCTTAACTGAAGAGAGCTAACGTAAACTCTCCTGCAGATTCAAACATGTATTCGCGTCTATAGCGTTGCATAAGCATGAAAAATATAGGTTGCACTTCATATTGTATAATAACAACTCGATGCTGTAACTGCAGACTGAGTTTAAATTGGGTACACATCTAAGATTGTAGAAATATAATAAATAGCTCAGAGTAAAACAAACGGTGAAATACATACAGATAGGATGATCAAATAGGAGCATTAATGACTTACTCTTACATAACCGCTGGGTTATAAAGTAGGAGGGAATAGTTTTAGCGGAGGTATTTCACTGCACAACATGCTCGGCAGCAGAGCCTCTGAGCCCTCCGGCCGCATGACGGAGCCCGGCCAACGCTTACAGCGGCACAGGGGAACAGTTTGCGGAGTTGATTCTTAATACGTACTCTTAACTTAACCACATAATTGTGTCGGTAGGCACTTGATGCAAATTTTTCCCAACACCATTTGCGCGAAAAAAATAGACTACATGAGCACGACGGGGCTGACGTTACTTTAACAGCAGTAATGGCGCTGGCATGTCGATGTTCCGTTCAAAACAGCGAATACAAGAAAGTAAATAACACTTGGTAGTTCAAAAGCAGTAATTAATAACTCAGGTGGTATGCTTACCTGTTTTACGATGATTTGAAGAGAATCCAACGCAAACACGTGTCCAACTGCTGAAGAATCGCTGCAAAGAGGAACAGGAAGTCTCCACCGCAGGATTCTCGTTTGACGGCGTGGAAAAGCATTTTCATGAAGTTTTCTAAAACGTATTTATAAGAAAGTTCAGAAAATGTGATATTAATTTACAAATTAATGAGTTCTTAAAACATGTTCTCATTGTTGCTTAACCTCTTAAGCCCGAGGGTCCCCCCAGTGGACCCCCCCCCCCGACAGTTTTTTTTCGAGACTATGTCTCAGGGCTTCTTAACATTTATGAAATTGTTCCATACCCTTTTAACGGTAAGAAACTCCGCTAACTGACAACATGAACGATTTTTAGCTAAAAAACCAAAAGACCAATACCAAGCCTTTGAATTAGCATTGAGCGAAAAAATGCTAACGCACTTTTGCACAGAACTCACGGTAGAAATGTCCTTATTACTTATCTTAACTGCACAAACAAGATATACGATTTAAAGCTGAGATTCCACAGATTCCAGACATCTAATGTTAACACTGTACGACACCGAATTGCGGAGCTATCAGCCAGAAAAGAGAAAGTAAACAACATCGGGTTTCAAAAATATTACAATAATTACGTCTTACCTTTTTTGAGGGCTACACCTCCGTGACCAACCTCCTGCCCCTCCCTCTGCTCGGTGCGGGCTACACACTCTTTGTTGGCTGTTGTGGGACCATTCGAAAAAATCGAATTGGTTTCCCACAGACGGAGTTGAATGGCCTACCAAAAAAGGCTGAAAGGGGAGATCTGCGGTGGATAAGGAAAGGCAAACTCCTGTTCATAAAGTGGATGGACAGCCGTGAAGTGACCATGTGCGCCACAGTGCATGCAGCCTTCAGTGGACCGACTGTCAGGAGGGAAGTGAACCAGGCTGGTGTGTGGCAGACTAAGACTGTTCCCGTTCCTGACGCCGTGTTGGACTACAACCGAAGGGTGGCGTGGATGTAGGGGTGGGCGATATGACGATATACTGTATATCGTCTCCACGATATGCCTTTTCAGAGATATCATATCTATCGTGATACAGACAGTCACTCAGTCATAGAATGTGCACTCACTGTGAGTGCTGCGAGTGCACATTCTACGATTTGCAGTTCTATACCTTAATTTATACTTCTGTAGTACGACGGTTTCGTTTGCCAAAAAATAACAGATCTAAAAGCTAACAACGCGCCTCGACCGCACCGCAATGACCTCATTGCTTGCTTGAAGGTCTGTTGTGTTGATCACACGCTCCCAAAGTCCCGCCCCCTTTCTTCTTGGCAACGAGGGAAACAACACTGTTGGCAGCCTGCACACACAGCAATAATGGACGGAGAGTCAGATTCAAAGAACTCTACGTCTGTGGTACGGAACTATTTTAGATTTTACAGAACAGACACGGACCAAACAAACGTAATTTGGCAACATTTGCAAAAAAGAAAATGTGAAAGCGACAGATGGCAACACGTCGGGCTTACGAGACCACCTCAAACGCAAGCACCACAAAGAGTTTGCAGAGTCTGAAAGAGTGCAAGGTCCCCCGTGTGTGAATGCACAATCTACCGCAGCGACTGCACAAGTACGACCAAAACAAACCACCATAACGCAGGCATTTGATAAAGGGGCTCCTTATGAAAAGACTAGCAAACGGTGGAAAGACATAACTGATGCGGTGACGATTTATGTGGCCGAGGATATGCATCCAATACAGAGCGTGGAAAACAAAGGTTTTGTGAGGCTGATGGAAACAGTGGTCTCTTTATTGTCTTGGTTGATTCTGTCGGCTTATATTTTATTTTATCAATAAGGTATTTATATTGTTTTTCCCTTTTTGAAACAGATGTTCAGATATGTTAAAGTCTTTGATTGCACTTCAAGTCTAAAGTTTATATTTGAATTGTTTGGCACTGACTTTTCCTCATTGATGCTTTATGTTTTACTTCGTTATGTTTTCCTCTCCTTTTCATGTTTATTGATGTTACATCACTGCTAGTGCTACCTAAAACAGAAAGTGATTTTTATACTAAGAAACTGTGTCTTGAATATTTTATTCAGCAAGAGATTGCACTTTACTTGGTGAAGAAACCAGTGTTATATATATATATATATATGTCAGGGTTTATTCAACAGCAGTAAGGCATTAAGTTGCTAAATTAACGTACACTGAACTGTAAAACAACTTACCACTTTTTAGGAAAGGCAACTTTTACCAGCTAAACCAGCTAAAACCAGCTAAAGTGTCCAAAACCCCTCTTAACCAGCAAAGTAATCCAGCCTAATATTGATTTACCAGCCTGATCAGCCAGACCAGCCTTGTTGGTCGAAGCTGGTTTTTTCAGCAGGGTTGATGAAAACAAGATAAAGATAGGAGAGAGGAGGGAGTGAGGAGTTTATCAAATTCACAAGTTTAAATTATTTGTTATTGTTTGTGATCCTAAGGATTTTTTGATTATTGAGATACAGAGAGAGGGAGTTAGTAAAGAGGGAACAGACCTGCTCTGTGGATCTGAAGCTGAGGCTGTAAAACAGTGTCCAGTAGTTTCCGGTGTCTCTCGTTCTCCTGTTTTGAACGAGACAGTTCCTCCTCGTACTCTGCTATCGTTCTTTCAAACAGAACAAAGATGTCTTCAGCAGCCGCAGTGAGTCGCTGCTTCACCAACGAGAGCAGCACAACACTCATGTTTACTAAATCACCACTTCCTGTCTCTCTCACTCTGTGTTGCTAGCGTGTTACCAGCTAGCATGCTAAGCTAGCATGCTAAGCTAGCTTCTAGACTCTGAGATAAAGGCTTCAGAAGAAAGAGCACAAAGTCAGAGGATCATCCAGACACACAGACGATGGATCAGCTGCTTACACACACTTCTTCAGGATCACCGCGAGAGAACCATGGATGTAGAGAGAGGCCCTTTCTCACTTCTCTTATTTTTCATTTCCTCGCTCCTCGGTCTCGGTCTCACCGGAAGTTGATTTGACATGTGAGCAGTTTCCCAGCGGAGTGAAGAAAATACATGAAACTCACGAGAGTCACTCCTCAGTTTATACCGTGTTTTGTTTCAATTCATGTATCATTTAGTTACAAATATGTGATATATCTGAACAACAAAGTGGTCAAAAATCATTTCATTCATTTTTTGGAAACATTTTCATGATCGCTTTTTTCGTTTTACATTTTCATTTATTGTCATTTCCATTCAGTCAGTCATTAAGTGCTATTTAAAATGTTAATTTGCTACATATCCACACAAACAAACAAAGTGTGCAATCCAATGAATGTTAATCTAACTGGGTTTTGATAGATAACATCTCTTTTTCTTCTCTGAATTATTTTATTTATTTTGTGCACTCTAATCAATATTAATTAAACTATTGTTCGTTTATACATTTTTAAGAATGGCGTTTATCTTTTTTGAGAATGAGTTCTTATTTTATTTTATTTATTTGGGTCAAAACAAATGTTTGTGTCAGTATGTGTACTAACAGAGGCGGGGGTGTGTCTTGAAATAACGGGGACAGAGCTGGCTGCTGTCAGACGAACAGCTGTGCAGCGTCATCACAAACGGACGTCCCATTGCTCTTAAAACTCATTTCCCCGCTTCTCGTGGTTTCCTTGTGTCTCTCCATGCTTCCCTGGTGGGAGGGACACAAGGAAACGACGCAAGTGAGGGACGCAAGGAATCCATCTAACACACACACACAGAGGCGCGGGAAGGTATTTTGAGTGGGGGTGCTGAGGTGCTGGACTCCAGTGAACACTATTACGGGCACAATAGAGCACGCACAAAAAACTCCCTACACGCAAACACACAGTAAACCCGCGACTGTTACAATGAAGGCTCGATAATCAGCTCACGGCATATAGGCAGGGGTAAAGTGCTATTTTTTACGAGTGGGGAGTGGACCTCACCTCCTCTAGGGGGGTCCGGGGCATGCTCCCCCGGGAAGATTTTTTTTAAATATTGAAGTTAAAAGCATCAATCTGGTGCACTTTGAGAGCAACAGTAAGAGATCTATGGATACATCTCTCAACACCCAGATGAAACACAACTGTAAGCAGATGTTCTTTTTCTTTATGGATATTTTACAAATCACTCCCCTTTCAAACTGTATTCTTGTTTTACTGCCATATAGTATTTCATAACTGTTTTTCCTTTATTCTCTTATTTTATTTATAACTATAATGATCATATGAAGGTGTGCCGCGGAAATAATCTTTTGAATAATTTTTGACCAAACCGTTTGAGACCCACTGAGATAACTTAGACTAAAGTTAACTATCTAAACACTCAGAGAGTCCTTTAGCTCAGTGGTTCTCAAAGTGGGGTCCGCGACCCCCCGGGGGTCCGTGGCACTCTGCCAGGGGGTCCGTGAAAAGTTTTCAGATTCATTAATTTAAATGATCATGATATCATTTTTTTTTTTTTTACAAAAGGCTTCATAGTTCAACAAATAATATTTTATTTTTTTAATCTAAAATAGTTCATAGATTACGTTCTAATCTAACAAATCTATACATTTAAAAATCAAGCGCGTCACTCGTTACCATGGAAACAACAATAACTGGTACGTCAGTCAGAGAGCGCCACTGCTAGCATCATAGAGATATAACACGGCTAGCATACTACGAAGATGGACCGATTTTTAAAACGACAGGTTACGGCTACAAATGAAGTAAATGAAAAACAAAAAACAAAAAGTAAGGAAATACGATGAGGAGTATCTCCAATAAGGATTTATTGAAGTGGAAGGGAAACCGAAATGTCTGATATGCCTGCGGTGTCTTGCCAATGAGGCGATGAAGCCTGCCAAATTGAAGAGGCACCTCGAGACCAAGCATCCAGATTATGTAAAAAAAGACCGGGCTTTGTTTGAGAGGAAGGGCGAGGACTACAGCCAGCAACAACAACGGATGGTTAATGTTACGTCTGTTTCTGCTAAAGAGCAGATGACGAATTTAGGACATGTCTGCTGATATCAAATCACAACTGCTGGAAAGACTGAGAGGGTCTAAATTCGCGGTTCAATTGGATGAGTCCATTGATGTGTCCGGCTCTGCGCGGCTCATCGCACTGGCGCGAGAGGAGAGGGAGAGCCGCAGAAGTGAGACTGACTGAGATTACTTTGAGCAACATGCATGGGAATAAGTTACAATGTAATACATTTGTGTATATTTCTCGCTATTCAGATGGTCTGCTGCCTGGTGCTGCTGTTGCGCAATGTGCAGTAGTGTCCTCTTTTCGCACCATGACATTATCAGTTATGAATTTGTTTTTCACTGCTTGAGAAAATGGATTTGTGGCTGAGAGCGTGTGAAAAATGTCAATTGTGTGAGAGTTGGCAGCCCTGTGAACTCGCTTGACATTATTATGTATGAAACTGCCAATCAGATTTATTTACTTATTAATCGAAGGTGCCGAAACGCTGTTCTGGATCGTTCCCGCCCACTTTAAACCATGTGTGTGTGTGTGTGTGTGTGTGTGTGTGTGTGTGTGTGTGTGTGTGTGTGTGTGTGTGTGTGTGTGTGTGTGTGTGTGTGTGTGTGTGTGTGAGCAACAGAAATGTCAGATACTGTATGTTGCATTTATTGATTTAGTTTGATATGTGTGTCTTCACTTGCAGAGAGAAGCAATCAGCTTCATGGACTGCCTTGCATCACTCCAATAGTGTCCAGAGCTGGCTGCCATTATAAGTAGTGGTTTGGGATTGTAGCAATGCAGTTGCAGTTGTTTTGCAATTTACTTGATATATGTTGCAATGCAGGTATGTGTTCAATTGTTTATAGCCTGCATTTATTTTGTTATTAGACTTTTATAAATCATTTAATTTTAACTAAGAGTGAAACACTTGATGTGTTATCTTTGTGTGTGTGTCACACACACACACACACACACACACACACACACACACACACACACACACACACACACACACACACACACACACACACACACACACACACACACACACACACACACACACACACACACACACACACACACACACACACACACACACACACACACACACACACACACACACACACACACACACACACACACACACACACAGTGGCGGACTAGCCATCGGGACGTTGGGCCACTCGACACACTCCGATCGGGCCACTAGGTCCACCGTTTCCCCGCAGCGAGGCTCCTCCAGTTGACAGTTCACTTGCCGCCCCCCCCCCCCCCCCCCGAAATGTCCTTAAAGTGAAGTCTGAGTACGAAATATATCTCAAATAATGTATGCACTGTCATTTCCCCAGGTAAACATAACAGACTGCAATGAAATGGTTCTCTCCTGTGCACTTCACTTCCTCCTTGGCGCACCGGTAACTTTCTCAACAAAAAAAGTGCGTACCAGAAAGCACGAGATACTAACCCGTTATCCTGATTTTTTTTTTTCATGTCCCTTTAGGGGCTCTGTCGTTTTGTGACATAAAATACATATATCAAAAAAATAATAAAATAAAATATGAAGACGAAGATAAAAAAGTTAAATGTATAATAATAATAATAATAATAATAACACTAGTCTCAACGAGTTTGTCTGAGGCCTGTTAGCATGCGCGGCTAACAGATAGCTTCCCATGCATAAGATGAGATGCACTTTATTGATCTCAATCTGGGAAATGATTGCGTTGCAGCAGCATAAAAGACAAGGCATTGCACATGAGAGAAATTAAAAGAGTAGAAATAAACACTTCTAAAATGTAAACATCTCCAAACAGAAATAAAACAGCATTAAAAAAGAGGAAAATATACATTTTGAAATACAAATTTACGGTAAAGCAAATATAAATCAGGGTATTATATTCATTAAGTGTGTAAGGAATGGAATACATTAAATATAAATGTACATTGTACTAAAAACCTCTCTGATTTGTAAAGAGCGAATTACGACAATTTCAACCTAGAAATAAAAAAAGATATAACAAGGTGGTCTACCTTACCACTCGACCTAAACTCAATAATTGAAATCGTTAAACTAAATGTTCTACCTAGATTTATCTATCTATTCCAATCTTCACCAGTAGAGGTCCCCCAAGGTCCATGTATACATTGGGACGGACTGATATCCAGATTTGTTTGTGGGGAGGCCAAGAGTTAGGAACAGAACTCTCCAGCTACCCAAAGAAAGAGGCAGTATGGGTTTACTCAAATTGATGGAGTACTGCTATGCTGCTCAGCTCAGACCTATTTACTGTTGGTGTGAAACGGAATTTAGAGCAAAGTGGAAGGATATGGAAAATGAAGTAAACCAGATTCCAATTCAAATTATGATTGGGGATTACAAACTATATAAAGAACTCAAAACTAAAATGGGTCCAATAACAGTGCACACATTGGATCTATGGATTCAAGTATTGAACATATATAAGATTCAAAATGATGCAAATATAATACAATGGGTAGCTTATGATGGAAACTTCAAACCTGCAAATTAAGATCAAGGTTTTAAACAATGTGTAGAGAAAGGAATAACAGCTGGGTGTGTTTTGGTTAAGGAAGGGGAGCTGGAGGGTTTTGATCATCTGAAAACACACATTGGGAAAACATGCATTCTATAGATACCTTCAACTCAGGGACTGTTACAAGAGGGAAGTCAGATCAGATTCTTCAGAGGAGTTGAATAATATCATCCAAATTATAACTAAAGCATATCAGGAAAGAAACATAAGAATCATTTCAGCATTATATCAAGGAATTAGCAAAACATGACAAACACTCAAGTAAATATATCAAGGTGAGATGGGAGGAAGAACTCCACATAGAAACACCAGATGAAGATTGGCATGATATGTGGAGGACCCATCATTCATCCCCCAGTTCACGTGGAAGAATCTGATTGGTCTCTTCATAACACCAAAGGTGAAGAGTGAACAGGTCCGCAGAAGAGTTGGCCAAAAAGCGGTTCTTTTGTTTTTCACTTTCAATAACCCTGAACAATTTGTATTGATCACATTTACCTTATTTCATTTCAGAAGAAACTGCAACTACTGAGCACATATTGTTCATCATGTCTTTTATTTTTTAACAATATGATTTGTTGATTAGTGTACTCTAACTTATTCTGTATATCTTATTGTGTGTACCATAGAAACTCTGGAGGTAAGTATATTGTTGATGTTTATGTGCATATAGTTATCTCTTTTTTAATAACAGTTTCAACTGTAATGCAATGCCTTGTTTCTGCAGCTGCAACTAAATATATAAGTAAATCTAATCTCATCTTAATAAACCTTAAATATTAAAGAGCAGAAAGAATGACATTTAAAAAGGCTAATATAGATTAAGACGGGTATAAAAAGCAAGAACACGAGTTACAATTCAGCGTTCGATATGAACAAGTATTTTATTTCTGCTTCCACCCTGATTCAACGGAGGTGAAAGGACTTCAATTTGCATTTAACAGAACACCAACAATGAAACACATGAGCCCGTACTACAGTTTCAAAAAGCAGGAATAATCCTAAAGATCCATCTGAACTCTGAATTTCTAAACAATCTCTCTATCACCCAACATGTCACCTTCCCCACCCATGACAAAGGACACATTCTTGATCTCGTCTGCTCTACCAACCTCCCAGTGATTGACCTCCACCCTTGCCCATTTCCCCTCTCCGACCACAAACTCATACAATTCAACATTGCCTCCCCCACCCGAAACCCCTGCCCACCCAGAAACATCACCTTCCGTAATCTACACTCCATTGACCATAACCATCTCTCTGAACTGCTATCGTCTAATCTCCCCCTGGACGCAACCCTCAGCTCACCTGACGATCTGCTCAACCACCTCAACTCCACCCTACTCACCTCCCTCAACACTTTAGCCCCCCTCAAAAATAAAACTGTTACTTTCAAGACCTCCTCACCCTGGTTCACACCCGCACTGCGTAAAATGAAGCAGCGAGGCCGCCAACTTGAACGTCTTTCAAATAAATCATCCATCACAGTCCATTACATAAGCTACAAACTCCATCTCAATGCATACAGAGATGCTCTTATTGCCGCTAAATCTGCCTACCTCTCCAACATCTTCACTGACCCCTCCCGTAACCCCAGGACCCTCTTCTCCACAGTTAACAAGCTCTTCAAACCCCGTGCTGATAACCTCCCTACTTCTACTTCCGCTACTTGCAGCTCATTCCTCCAGTTTTCCGCAGAAAAAATTAACGCCATTAACCACTCCTTCTCAGCTCCATCTGATATACAAGCATCTCCCCCAACCTCCACCGCTACCATTTCACCAAAAGCCAAACAAATTCACTGCCATCTCCAAACCAACCAGCTTTATGAACCCCTTCAGTCTGGATTTCGTCCTCACCACAGTACAGAAACTGCACTCGTCAAAGTCCTCAATGACCTCCTCACCTCTGCTGACACTGGTTCCCTCAATATTCTCATCCTCCTCGACCTGAGTGCAGCCTTCGATACCGTGAGCCACAACATCCTGCTCACCCGACTCAGGGACATTGGTATTGAAGGTATTGCACTCAGATGGCTCCAGTCCTACCTCACTGAACGATCCCACTTCATCTCCCTCCCCAACCACTCCTCTGCCACAGCTTCAGTCATCCAAGGCGTTCCTCAAGGATCAGTACTTGGCCCCCTCCTCTTCATCATTTACATCCTGCCCCTCGGTCAGATACTCCACCACTTCAACCTGGACTTCCACTGCTATGCTGATGACACTCAGATCTACCTCAGCACCAAACCCCTCCATAACCCACCCCTTACCCACATCGATTCCTGTCTGACAGCTATTAAAACTTGGATGCAACATAACCTCCTCAAACTGAACAGCAACAAAACAGAACTCCTCCTAATTGGCTCCAAATCCACCCTCAGCAAGTCACTAACATCACACTCACCATCGATGGAACCATTGTTTCCCCCTCCAATCAGGCACGCAACCTTGGCTTAATCTTTGACCCCACCCTCTCCCTCGAACCTCACATCCGCCAAAACAGTCAAAACCTCATTTTTCCACCTCCGCAATATTGCACAAATCCTACCCTCTCTCACCCGCCCCGCAGCCGAACGACTAATCCATGCCTTCATTTCCTCCCGCCTTGACTACTGCAACTCACTTCTTTACGGCATCAGCACTACATCCCTCAACAGACTCCAACGGGTTCAAAATGCAGCTGCACGTCTCCTCACGCATACCAAATCATGGCATCACATCAGCCCAGTCCTCAAAGACCTCCACTGGCTTCCTTTCTCCCATCGCATCAACTACAAAGTTCTGGTCCTCACCTACAAAGCACTCCACCATCTGGCGCCCCCTTATCTCACAAACCTTCTCACTCCTTATCAACCCCCACGGTCCCTCAGATCCACCACAGCCAGACTCCTATCCATTCCCACATTCACACTCTGCAGCTTTGGGGACAGAGCCTTCTCAGTGGCAGCTCCTAGGCTCTGGAATTCCCTCCCCCAAGATCTCCATGACTCTGAGTCCCTCACAGTCTTTCAGTCCCGCCTCCAAACACATCTTTTCAACTCTGTCTACCCATAAGCCCCCCGCCCCTCTCAATCAACTTCCTGTTGACTGCCTTTTTATTTTTTTATTTTACTATACTTACTTGTTTGCCTGTCCTTGTTTGTCTACCCTCCCTCATATTGTAAAGCGTCTTTGAGTTGTGAAAAGCGCTATATAAATAAAATGCATTATTATTATTATTATTATTATTAAATGAGCTGAGTAATGCTCAGCTCAAAGACGCGTAACGAAAAACAAAAACAATATGCAGGAATATGAGTCTGTTTCAAAGGCATTTTTCTTTTAGTTTGGTTTGATGATATAAACAGAACTGAATCAAACTGAAAACATCGTACACATTCTCTATATCAATAAGTCATTGGTTCTTCTTTGAGACCAGAACAGACTGATAACTCAACAGGAACTATCAACAACATCCCAATGGAAGTTTAAAGTCAAAACATTTCATTAACCAAACAGATTAATAAAGAAACTACTACAGATTAATCAGTCAGTGGTTATATTATAAATCAAAAAAGTAGTATGACAAAAACATTAAACATATTCAAAACTTCTGTTGATAAAGAAGGAGTTTAGATGAAGTCATGTATGAATATTGTCAAACAGAGTTTATACAGCCAGAAAGATTTTTCTCATGTGAATTGCCGAAGGACTAATTAATTGTCCTCTAATTTTGTTGTAGATTTGACTTGGAAAATGTCAGGTTCTGAAGAGCCTCCAGGGTTGTCCTCAGTCTCTGGTTGTAGATGTCTCTCTGGATCTGAGTTCCTGGCTGGTTCTGGTCCTCCACAGTCCTCTCCATCAGCTTCCGTTTCCAGGTGTTCAGCTAAGCTGCTGGCTGGAGGCTCTGCCTCTGTGTTCTCCTCAGTTTGAGTTTGATGAAGCTGTGAGGACTGACGACCAACACACTTATGGCTTTTGACCTGACGTCTCCAAGTGAATATTTTGTCACAAACACTGCAGCTGAATGGTTTCTCTCCAGTGTGGATTCTCATGTGGCTCTTTAAATCTCCTCTCTGTGTAAAAGATTTCTCACAGACTGAGCAGCTGAATGGTTTCTCTCCAGTGTGGATTCTCATGTGTCTCTGTAAATCTCTTCTCTCTGCAAAAGATTTCTCACAGACTGAGCAGCTGAATGGTTTCTCTCCTGTATGGATTCTCATGTGTCTCTGTAAATCTCCTCTCTGTGTAAAATATTTCTCACAGACTGAGCAGCTGAACGGTTTCTCTCCTGTGTGGATTCTAATGTGGTCCTTTAAACTTCCTCTCACTGCAAAAGATTTGTTACAGATTGAGCAGCTGAATGGTTTTTCTCCTGTGTGGATTCGCATGTGAATTGGTAAGTCATGTCTCGAAGCAAAAGATTTCTTACAAACTAAGCAGGTAAATGGTTTCTCTCCGGTATGAATTATGATATGTCTATTCAGACCTGACTTGCGGCCAAATCCTTTCGCACACTGAGAGCATCTAAAGTGTTTCTTTCCAGTCCTACGTCTTGAATCACTGACAGGGTCTTGTTTATTTTCCTGAGAGTTTGAACCTGGTTCTCTGGTCTCCTTCCAATCAGCACTGTCTTCAGTATCATGTTCAGAAGAGTCTCCAGTCTCAGGTTCAGAAGAGTCTCCAGGGTTGTCCTCGGTCTCTGGTTGTAAATGTCTCTCTGGATCTGAGTTCCTGGCTGGTTCTGGTCCTCCACAGTCCTCTCCATCAGCTTCTGATTCCAGGTGTTCAGTTTGTCTTTGATGAAGTTGAGAGGACTGAGGTTTCTCTTCATCATCTTCACTCTTCACAGGGACAGGAGTGAATGTGAACTTGATGATATCAGCCTCCTCCAGCTCTTGAAGCTGCTCTCCCTCCTGACTGATCCAGAGTTCCTCCCGTTCCTCTTTAATGTGTGGGCGGGGCTCTGGGTCCTCCTGGTCCAGACTGGAGCTCCACTCCTGCTGCTCAGGGGGAACCTCTTCTTTAACCACCACCAGCTGCTTGACGTCTGCAGGAAACAGGAAACACATATTCAGAGAAACTGTAGAGTATTAGAATTTAAAATCTAACCACGAAGTTCCGCCCACTGTTTATTTCTGTTGGCTCAATAGTCTGTCATATTACACCTTTTTTGCAGATACCCTGAGAGTTTCAGGACAACAGGTGAGTTAGTATGGTAGCTGATCTAAAATGTAGTTTCCATGTCGGTTAGCAAGGCGTCGGTGGTTCACAGAGTGTGAGGCCTTAGCCTTATAGTTTGTGTCCTGTCTGCAGAGTCGTTATCTGAGAACTGGTTTTGGAGTTTCTCAGAGTAGTCGTTTAGCATCTCTCAACGCCTTGCTAAACCTGTACTTGAACTCATACAGGTGCATTTCAATGAATTGAATATCATGGAATAATGATTTTATGTCAGTAATTCAATTTATAAAGTTTAAATGTATACATTACATAGATTCATCACACACAAAAGGGATTATTTCCAGCGTTTTAATCTTGATGATTGCAGCTTACAGCTAATGAAAAGATAAAACAAAGTACTGAATATTACATAAGACTAGAGTTGGGAACCAAAACTCGGTTCCAGTTGAGAACGATAAGAAAATGCTGGGTACCGGGTACCCATAAAAAGTACACAATTTCGGTCCTGCTTTACGGTTCCTAAACGCGGTAGACCCTGTATTCCTCCGGTTCCGTCTGCGCCGCGGCGACCCGCTGGAATACAGGGTAACCAGGGGCGGACTGGCCATCTGTGTGTTCTGGAAAATCACAGAACGGCCAGTCGTCAGCGGGCCGCTGGCGGCCGGCACTGTTAGGGATGCATATTGTTGACTTTTTTACGATACCGATACCACTGCACGATACCGATACTCAACCGATACATATTGTGATTCTTTGAAAATGTATCATCCCACAATTACTTGTTCAATCAATTGTGGGGCTTCTTGGACCTTTTAGTACTGAACAAACAATGAAAAATACATTAAAAATATGCAGAAAACCGATTATGGAATATCTTTTATAACACCCGCCATCAGGTTTGCCGCGTTAATGCAATGCAAACATACCGTTATAGCACCGTTATAATTAATGTTAAACCTGAGATTCGACTAGAGAACAAATACATAATCGAATAATGGTCATGAGATCTCGGCATTGCACAAACAAACAAATCTCATCTTTAAAATCAACATTTACCTTCACTGGTTAGAGAAAACAAATCCCATCACAGTTCATTTGTGGGACTTTTACCTTTCTAGTATTGAACAAACAAATACATAAAATATGAAGAAAAACGATTTTGCAATTTTTTAAAGTATCGAAACCGGATCTGATTTTGGTAAAGGTATAACGTAGCCACCAGTAACCGGTATTTCAGTAATACCGGATAACGGTATGCATCCCTAGGCACTGCCCTTAACTTTTTTAAACGGCATCATGTAAGTTGCGCTGACAGGCGACAGAGGTCCACTGTTGCCCTGCAGCGAGGCTCCCCCCGCCCTCCCGTAGACAGTTCACGAGCTCAGCCACATCATAACAACAAAGATGGTTCGCGGTAAACGCTCTAAAGTGTGGCTCTACTACTCTAAAAAAGACAAGGTGCAATTATTACTTGCCACAGTGCAATGCCTGTGGAAAGTTAATAGCTTGCCACAGGCATAGCTCAGTTAAAATAAAGCAGAGCTATTGTGCAATACATTTGTATTGCATACATTTTTTTTTATTTGTAAAAATGTCAGTTAAAGCTTAACCCTTAGATGCACGAGTGACTGGACCCTACACTCTTCCATAAGTTGGGCTAAAAGGACCCGTATTAGAATAATATGTGTTTTTATGCCATTTTGGTTAAGGAAAATCACTTGTTTTATATTTTGGTTCACATTAGAAATATTTTATATTTAACTTTTCACAATTTTAGACATTTTTTTACATTTTGAAAAAAAACGTTTTGAACACATTGTCCCAAAGATCTCCGCTATTCTGAGACCCTGACAGTATTCCAGTCCCTTTTCAAAACTCATCTCTTCTCCTCTTGTATACTCATAGCCCACCCCCCATCAGTCCATGCCGGTTGATCAAGTTTGATAGTCCTATACCCCCCACCCTAACCTTCCCTTATATTGTAAAGTGATTTTGAGTCCTTGAAAAGCCCTCTAAAATATAATGTATTATTATTATTATTATTATTATTATTATTATTATTATTATTATTATTATTATTATTATTATTATTATTATACTGACATCAGATCTTGCTGTGTAAAATAATCTTTCTGAGAGGTGTCACTTGTGATGTATACTGTTTGTTCCTTGTGACGGGGTTCTATTTGTCCGTTTGAAAACATAGGCTAAGCTCCAAAACTTTATTTATAATAGCAACAAAAGAATATATACTGTTTGATCAAAGTGAAACAGTACAACTTAAATAAACAAAATAAAAATTACCAAATTAGGTTATCTATCACTCATGGAGTAAACACATTCTAGCTGTTGCCCTGACTGCAACAATCTCCCGAATACATTCTAGCTGTTGCCTTCACTGCAACAATCTCCCGAATGAATCTTCGAGGGCCAACACCGTCCCTTTTGAACCCATAGCCCCTCCCCACATGCTTACCGTCAACAGGTTACACAATTAACGCAAAACCACATTGTCAACATAAAGATCCGACCCAAACATAAAAAGGTTAACTACCTCTTAACACAATCATTCCCCATAATTAAAAAACGCAAAATAAATAATAAATTGCATGGTTCATGACATCCTATTTAAACCACGGAAGTGATGCGCCCCCGTCTTTTCCACATTCCGTTTGCTGGGGAGACGGCGGCGAAACTCTGCCCGCCGCTCCCCACGTAAGTATCGTGTAATATAGTTAAATGTATGTTTAAATAAATGTAGACTCAGAAGCGTGCACTTATGGTAGCGCTACAGAAAGGAAGGGGAAAAAGGGACGTTTTCGTGATGATTTAACCTGATTTATTGACGAACGGGAGAGAGCAGGAAATGTTGGGTGTGTGTGTGTGCGTTGCCGCTGCGGCTGTCAGTGGCGGAGTCAGTCACTCTGTGATCCGCTCCGTCACAGTCCTACAGTGAATGTATTCCTGACAGCCACAGGTGATAAGAATCAAAGGTTCCTATAGGATTCCAGAGAAAATGCATGAGTCATTTTTGACCCACTTATGGAAGCTTGGGGTAGTGGTACAAAAACTACAATTTCTTAAAATGTAAATTTAAAATATGAATGGCATGATATCCAAAACATGTTTTTTGAGGAATAGCTGGAATATGAAATGATAAAAAAATGTAATTACAAACATACTTCAAGAAAACCACCTCACCGGGTCCAAAAAGACCCACTTACGGAACCCTGGGGTAGTAATACAATAACTACAATTTCTTAAAATGTAAATAAAATTTTTGAATGGCATGATATCCAAAACCTCTATGAAGAACCAGCACCTTACAATGGTAGAGAGGTTTGTGTGCCCTGATGAACCTGGGGGCTGTGTTGTCTGGAACCTTGTGTTCCTGGTAGGGTCTCCCATGGCAAATTGGTCTCAGGCAAGGGGCCAGACTAAGATTGGTTCAAAAGATCTCATGAAAGACGACACAGGAAGTGAGGATACCCGGCCCGGAGGAAGCCCGGGGTCCCCCTCTGGAGCCAGAACCAGAAGGAGGAGTCGTCGGCAAGCGTCTGGTGGCCGGTAGGGGTGTAACGGTACACGTACCCGTACCGAAATTATTCGGTACAGGCCCTTCGGTTCGGTACACATGTGTACCGAAGTGTACCGAACGAATATAACGTTAAACGTAAAAAATTGAGAACGTGAACAACTTCTTGGAAGTAATCTCAGGTGCTGCGTCGCAGCTTTCAGAGTAATTTGCTCACATTGGGTTCAACGCGTCATAGAGCGAGCAAGTCATTTCATTGGACGAGAGGCATACTATGAGAGCTGGTCACAGGGATGCGTTCAAATGTAGTCAGTAATTTGAGGAACTGTAGAAATGGCGAACGCAGATAAAGTTGAGCTCTAAAATCCTCCAGCATCATTGAAGTCTCCAGTTTGGGAACATTTTGGTTTCGCAGTTACGTACAAGGATGACGGACAAAGACAGGTGGACCGAACCAAAGCTGTTTGTCGGCATTGTTCAACTAACATTGGTTACGCGGCTGACAATACATCAAATTTGCACACTCATTTGAAAAGGCATCATCATGGCAAAAGAAAAAAGACTGAAGTGCAAACCCAACTCCCGCTAGCATTTAAGCCTCCACCACTCGCAAAAAGTTAAGCCAAAGCTATTACAAACGCCAAATATCCTTATGTTGCCATGTTAGCAAAGCGCTACCTGGCTGTATCTGCTTATCTCCACAGCAGGAGACATTGTTAGTGCCAGCAGATCTGCTCTTTCGGCAAGCAATGTGGACAAGTTCATTTTTCTTTATAAAAACATGAAAATACACAACCCAGTCTCACGGCATTTCGTGTTCACCAACAAGATTTTCCCCTTTTTTTCCGTGTTGCACGGCACGATTTTAAAAGCAAAGTATTTCTATTGGTAGTCTCACGGCATTACGTGTTATAGGAAGACCTGAAGCTGTGTGGTTCATAAAAACATGTTCTTACTCAATATCAAGCCACAATTATTGCTTTTATTTTAAATCGTATAATTTCTGACTTTTGTTTCCGTCTGTGAGGAAAATAAATGGGGCTGAGAGCCTCAGGAACTGAAATCTGTATTTTTAAATCTTTTTTTCCTTCTAATTTGTTATTCTTTTCAAAATAACACACTGTTATTTACTCACCAATAACACACAATTATCCTTGTTTTTATTTATTGGTTTATTTCCATAATCTCGTGATTTGTTTACGTCCGTCAGGAACTGAATTTCAAAATAAAAATAACCGGAAACAGACGTAGGCCTCTAGGAGTTTAGGATGGCCGAAGACACTACACTAACCTCAGCTATCGTTTAGGACTACAGTCCCCTTGATTAATCTTTAAGCTCTGGGATTGGATTTTGGAGTGGCAGTGCACCAAGGTTAGCCTAGCTGTTTGAAATGGAACGAAACCACGCCAGACTATCCAAAACTGGAATCGAACGTCCCCCCCAGAACTACACATGCTGGCTATTGTGTTTCGCCAAATGTTCTATGGGACGTCTTTACTGAACGTTTTCGTTTTTTCCACAATTAGAAGTTGCCATGACATTGGTGTTATCAAATGTAAAACATATAATTAATAAATGGGTGAAAATCGCTTGTGTCCATAATGGGCAGCATTAATGTATACCCACATGACAGCTCATTGTTACTTTGTATTTTTACTCCACTACAATTCAGAGGTTAACCTGGTATTTTTACTCCACTACATTTATTTGAGTTACTTTGCAGATTCTGATTAATGATGTGAAATATAAACAACCCTTAAAGCAGACTTTAGTTACACCTGAGTCAAATTCAGGGAAGGTGATTGTCAAGTGCCGACAATCAGGAGAGATATTTGATAGTTGGTGCTTGAGAAGACTAAACATTTATCTGCAATTGACATGAATGGAAACGAGTAATAAAGTATATTAATTACTCGTTATTCTCTACTAATAGTTCATTAAAGACTGTATAATGGCTATTTTGAACATCCCTTTCAAGATTTTCTAAGGTTTATTGAAATATCATATACACAACTACGGTGTAGTTATGCAATGAATGAAAATCTTGGGTCACAGGTTCCTCAACAGTGCATTACAAGACATCTATCAATATGTGTGTGTACCTCCACCATTAAACTGTCATTCTGCACATTTCTTATTCTATCTACATAAGAGTATCATTAATGTGTATAATATCAGTTAAAATAAGTGCTTCATAGTTAACATTGCAGGAAAACAATATATTAGACGTTAAGCACTTTGTCAGGCTTAATATTTATCTGTAGATACCCCCAAAGCTTTTTTCTTATTTGAAAGAAGACCTTAACCTAAAGTATTATTTAATTTGTTAATAGAGGTTAATTAGTTTTTCTGTTTTGATCATCCTCATATTAATATCTTTGTACATCCTGCACTAAACTGTTTTATTGTAGAGATCACTTACAGTATCTTCTTGATTTTTTATATTCTATATTTCTATCATTGACCTTCTACTTTCCCCCTATGAAAGTATGTACTCTTAATATTTTTTTAATCAAATATAACACATAAAAACAATAATTCAATAACGTGCTTTAACCACTAGGCGTTGCACACAAGGTACACACAGCCATAATAACTTTGTATTATTAGTGTAGGACACTTATGTATGTACCACATCTGAAGATGTGTAGTTTTATTCATGCTTTCACATAATTTTATAGCATATTGCGAAACTATTTCAGACTCAGTATTTACATTCTTATATTCAAAGAAAATCAGTAATATCTTTAAAAACTACAAGTCCTTTTCTATCAGCTGTGCACCTTTATGGTGTAAATATAACCTATCTACGAATTAGATAAAATGTAAAAGTCAGCCAAATTAGTATTGATCCTGCGAGGAGACGTGTTGTGTGAAGAGAAATGTAAGATGTTGTTTAATTGTTAATATATTTATGATCCACGTCACGTTTTCAGTTTCGGCGGCATTTCTTCCAGTTTGTCCAGAAGTCTTCTCATCAGGGCTCTGTAAATAAAGAACTACGGCAGATCTGTAATATGTAATGCAGCCGAACCGTGTATTACAATGCCGTTATGTGATGACTTTCAAAGAGAAAAGAAAGCACACTCGGAATTAAGTATTATTTTAAAATGTTTTTTCAATTTCATATCATATAAACACCAAATCCCAGCATGCTTTGCGGCTAAAACATCCAATCGGTGAGCTTAAACCATAGCTGAGGATCTTGGGTAATCGCTCGAAATGCCTACGTCTGTTTCCGGTTATTTTTATTTTGAAATTCAGTTCCTGACGGACGCCAAAAAAGCCTGAGATTATGGAACTAAAAAAATAAATAAAAACAAGGATAATTGTGTGTTATTGGTGAGTAAATAACAGTGTGTTATTTTGAAAAGAATAACAAATTTGAAGGAAAAAAAGATTTAAAAAAAATACAGATTTCAGTATCCTGAGGCTCTGAGCCCCATTTATTTTCCTCACAGACAGCAGCAAAAGTCCGAAATTATACAATTTAAAATAAAAGCAATAATTGTGGCTTGCTATTGAGTAAGAACATGTTTTTATGAACCACACAGCTTCAGGTCTTCCTATAACACGTAATGCCGTGAGACTACCTATATAAATACATTGCTTTTAAAATCGTGCTGTGCAACACGAAAAAAAGGGGGAAATCGTGTTGGTGAACACGAAATGCCATGAGACTGGGTTGAAACTCAAACTGGCTGCTTAGGTACTAGTACAGTACAGTTCAAATACAGATTATTTCAGTTCATCGAAATGCTGCACCTTAATGTTTATTTCATTTTGTATTTATTTGAGTGAATATTCACAGTTTAATAATAATTAAAAACCCAAAACTAATAGTTTATGTTTTGTGAGTACTAGTACAGTAAAGTTCAAAAACAGATTATTTCAGTTCATCGAAATGCTGCACCTTAATGTTTATTTTATTATATTTTGTATTTATTTGAGTGAATACTTTATTTACAGTTTAATAATAAATAAATAAATAAAAAAATACATTTTATTTTTTGTGATAATTTGTTCTGCTGTACCGAAAAAGTACCGAACCGAGACCTAAAAACTGAGGTACGTACCGAACCGAAATGTTTGTGAACTGTTACACCCCTAGTGGCCGGGCTTGCCACGGAGTCCGGCTGGGTACAGCCCAAAAAGGCAACGTGGGCAACACCTCCGCTTCTCCGTCCCGCGGGCCCACCACCTACGGGAAACAGCGATGGGGTCGGGTGCGCTGCCAGAAGGGTGGCATTGAAAGCAGAGGGTCTCGATGGACCAGACCCAGGCGACAGAAGCTGGCTTTGGGGACGTGGAACGTCACCTCTCTGGGGGGGAAGGAGCCGGAGCTTGTGCGGGAGGTGGAGCGTTACCAGTTGGATCTGGTTGGGCTCACCTCTACGCACAGCGTCGGCTCTGGAACCTTACTTCTGGATAGGGGTTGGACTCTATTCTTCTCCGGAGTTGCCCAAGGTGTGAGGCGCTGGGCGGGTATGGGGACACTCACAAGTCCCCGGTTGGGTGCTTCGTTGTTGGAGTTTACCCCAGTGGACGAGAGGGTTGCCTCCCTACGCCTGCGGGTTATGGGGGGGAAAACTGGCTGTTGTGTGTGCTTATGCACCCAACAGCAGTTCAGAGTATACGGCCTTCTTGGAGACCCTGGAAAGAGTCCTGTATGGGGCTCCTGAAGGGGACTCTTTAATCTTGCTGGGAGACTTCAACGCACATGTGGGCAATGATGGAGACACTTGGAGGGGCGTGATTGGGAGGAACGGCCCCCCTGATCTGAACCGGAGTGGTGGTTTGTTACTGGACTTCTGTGCTAGTCATGGATTGGCCATAACAAACACCATGTTCGAACATAAGGATGCTCATAAGTGTACGTGGTACCAGAGCACCCTAGGCAGAAGGTCCATGATCGATTTCGTTATCGTATCATCGGACCTGAGGCCGTATGTTTTGGACACTCGGGTAAAGAGAGGGGGATCTCTACTCAGGGCCATCCAATCTCTGTACTCCCAAAGCGAGAGCTGTGTCCGGGTCCTCGGCAGTAAGTCGGACCCATCTCAGGTGAGGGTTGGCCTCCGCCAGGGCTGCGCTTTGTCACCAATCCTGTTTGTAATATACATGGATCGGATTTCGAGTCGTAGTCGTGGGGGAGGGGGTCTGCAGTTCGGTGGACTAAAGATTGCACCACTGCTTTTTGCAGATGATGTGGTTCTGATGGCTTCATCGGTCTGTGACCTTCAGCACTCACTGGATCGGTTCACCACCGAGTGTGAAGCGGCTGGGATGAGGATCAGCACCTCCAAATCTGAGGCCATGGTTCTCAGCAGGAAACCGATGGACTGTCCACTCCAAGTAGGGAATGAGTCCTTACCCCAAGTGAAGGAGTTCAAGTATCTCGGGGTATTGTTCTCGAGTGAGGGAACAATGGAGCGTGAGATGGGTCGGAGAATCGGAGCAGCGGGAGCGGTACTGCAGTCTCTTTACCGCACCGTTGTGACGAAAAGGGAGCTGAGCCAGAAGGCAAAGCTCTCTGTCTACCGGGCCATTTTCCGTTCCTACCCTCACCTATGGTCATGAAGGATGGGTCATGACCCAAAGAACGAGATCGCGGGTACAAGCGGCCGAGATGGGTTTTCTCCACAGGGCGGCTGGTGTCTCCCTTAGGGATAAGGTGAGAAGTTCAGTCATCCGGGAGGGACTCGGAGTTGAACCGCTCCTCCTTCGCGTCGAAAGGAGCCAGTTGAGGTGGTTCGGGCACCTAGTTAGGATGCCACCCGGGCGCCTCCCTAGGGAGGTGTTCCAGGCACGTCCAGCTGGGAAGAGACCAAGGGGTAGACCTAGGACCAGGTGGAGGGATTATATATTTTCACTGGCCTGGGAGCGCCTTGGGACCCCCCAGTCAGAGCAGGTTGATGTGGCCAGGGAAAAGAAAGTTTGGGGCTCTCTGCTGGAACTGCTACCCCCGAGACCCGACCACGGATAAGCGGGAGAAGATGGATGGATGGAAGGATGGATATCCAAAACATGTTTTTGAGGAATAGCTGGAATATGAAATGATAACAAAATGTAGTTATAAAGATACTTTAAGAAAACCACCTCACCGGGTGCAAAAAGACCCACTTATGCATCTAAGGGTTAAAAGAATAAAGATATTTTTGTCCATCTAAACGTTTGACCTCTTTCTTTTACAGTTTTGGAATCAAAACGGGGAATCGATGAGAACCGGAATCGATACATTTCAGAAGATACCCATCACTAGATAAGACCAATAAATAAGACCAATGATCTAAACATTCTGACTTTGAATTTTCTTGACTTTCTTCTCAAAATCCTGACCTTTTCTGGAAATTATCAGATTTCTAACTTATTTCTGGAAATCTCATGATTACTTTTTTCTCCAAATCTCTGAATTGATTTTCTCCGCCGTCTCAGGTCTTTTGGGGCGAGCAGAGAAATTCTTCTGCTGTTCTTTACATCTGTGATCATGTCTATTCTGCAGTACTGCAATACTACCTGGTACAAATGTTTGTCAAAAGCTTTAAAATCAAAACTGCTCAAATACTGTTGCTCCACCTGTCAGAGACTCTATGACTCATCATAGGAAACCTAGTCAGGCTGTCCAACAACATCATCTCTGACCCAAACCATGTTCTGAACAGTGAGTATGAACTGCTGCCATCTAATCAGAGATACAGGGTCCCACGATTCAATAAAGTCAGACTGAAGCACTCCTTCGTGCATCAGTCAATCCTCACAGTAAATACAGAGCTGAATCCAGATCAAATGCACGCTGAAGGCTCTTTAGCAGCTTGTCTCTCACTGATTGTGCTGTTATGTTACATTTTTGTTATTTGTGTTTCATGTATTGCGTCTGGATACTTCTCTGTTGATGTTGGATATGGAGCTGCTGTGACACAAGTCAAATTTCAGACTTGATCTGACAAATAAAGTAGTATCGTATTTCCCCCATTCATAAGAGTGGAGACAAAATCAGACCCCAAGAACTACTGTGGCATCTGTGTCAGCAGCTGTCTGGGAAAACTATTCTGTAGTATTCTAAATAAAAGAATAGAAGATTTCCTTAAAGAGCAACTAGCAGGTTGGAGACACCAGTGAATAAATGTGTAGGAAAATGATGAATACACTATATTTTCAAAAAAATATACAGAAATATACACTACAGTGACATCTGGCGTCGTTTTAGTAAGACATTTTTACTTCCGCATAAAAAAGCCTCCGCACGTGACCTCCCGCGTGTGACGTAACATGGGGGAGAGCGGCCGGTCTAACGTATGAATAAACATGGATCACAATGCTAGTTTTGACACAGAAGAGGTTGAAAATATATATTCGAATGCATATGATTATAATTATGAGCCTGCTAGGCGTCCAAGAGACCAAGAGCAGCCAAGGATTAGAAGAAATAACGGCCATCGGAGAGAAATGGAGCTGTGGTGTGAGGAGAACCAGTGGAGAACTGGGCAGCTATCTTGATGAGTGACCGGCGTTAGCTACAGAATGTTAGCTAACGTCACATCACAACATTGTGAAGTTAGCTATCATATATCAGGCTATAACTAAAGTAGCATTGATAATATAGTAACGTTACTGGCAGGACTGTTGATACTGATCTATAACAGAAACTAATGCGCAAGTATCAGCCGTATCTCGCGTTACCTAATGCAACGCCACACTACGGTGCTGTGTACCGGAGGGGAGAGAGAGATACGGCTGATACTTGACGATCTGGCGGAGAAAGGTTGTGGAGCCTCCGTTGATATGCCGTTGTAAATGGCTTGATGGAAAGCAGGTGTGTAGTCGGGGAGGGTGCACAGCTGATTGCAGCAGGTGAGTGGAGGTTGAGCCGGGAGCCAGGAGTGACAGCCACCACGCACACACAAACAACACAGACAGGGGGAAACAAACACAAAGGAGACGGCTGGAGCAGTACAGCCACCACAGCGTTACCTAACTCCACACTACGTCTTACGGTGCCGTGTACCGGAGGGGAGAGAGAGAGAGCAGCGAAGGGGGGGGGGGGGGGGGGGGAGAGAGAGAGAGAGAGCAGTGAAGGGGGGGGGGAGAGAGAAGTAATACGGTTTCCTGATAAAGCTGTGGAGAGTATGTGCTGCAGGGAGGTGGATGCACCTCGCACCCAGGAACGAACGCTAGCTCCGGTCCTTTTCCCGTGAGGGAAACTGTGGACTCGATGTCCTGACAGGCTGGAGTTTGTACAACCTGCACAAACACAAGCTCACCATGATTACAAATGGTGAAATGCAATGTAAAACTAGAGAATGCAATTCCTGAAGAAATTGCTAGTGGGAATGCTTTATGCTGAAAACCTGACGTTAAACTGCTATGCTGAATTGTAATGTGTAAGAAGAAAGTGAAGAATTTAGATTGAAATGATACATGAACACACGGGGCTTGAATGTGTGATGAGAGAAGAAAAGAAAGTAAAAAAACTTGGAAAAGCAGCAAATTCGTAGCAGTTTGTTTATATGTATTAGGGGTGTTGAAATTGTTTCTACGAGGCATCGCGATGCAGACGTGGACGATTCTGCATCGATGCAGTGACCGAACATAATCAATTATAGCGTAGTAACGTTGTTTCCTGTTGTTTTCTTTCTGTCACACGAATATCAAATCGGTCGGTGACCCAGAGATCAGGGAACAGAAGTGACCCTAGACCCTCCAGAAAAACGCGGGCAAAAATCATTGATTATGCGATTAAACATGCGGGGGTTTTATGTGATTTTATGCGGTGAAATTGCGAAAAATAATAGATTTTTTTTTAAATATTGGGCTGTCTTATTTATTCTCTCTCACACACAACCTGCCACTAACATTAAACCCCTTTCCTATTCAAACACATTCAATATTTATTACACACACACACACACACACACACACACACACACACACACACACACACACACACACACACACACACACACACACACACACACACACACACACACACACACACACACACACACACACACACACACACACACACACACACACACACACACACACACACACACACACACACACACACACACACACACACACACACACACACACACACACACTTTTCATTTACTGTTTGATGCCTCGGTGAGTTGTTTGGCTTTCTTGTCCGCAGCAGCAGAAAGCATTTGAATGAATCAAAGTGGGTCGTCACCGTCAAATTTCTCTAAGACTTATGCTCCAACACACAGTTGCACGGGGTGCAGAATAGTTTCCCCCCACTTTCGTGAAAGACATCGGGATACTGCTTTGCCCGGTCTTTAGCAGAAATGTTCGTGGGTAAATGAGATGGATCAGATTTTTTCATCTTGGTGTTTTCTCTCTCGTGTGAGTTCCAATCCACACGTTCACTCTACGGTGTTGTTTACCTTCTGTGATGCGCGAACTGATGACTTCACGTCATCATCATCACTACTTCACTTCAAGACGAGTTAACTTTTTTTTTCTCTCAACTTTGTGTGGAAAAATGCGGGGATTATGCAGCCTTTTTATAAATATGCAGTCTTTTAAAAATCTGCGCCATTTTGCTGATTATGCGGGAAATTCTGCGATCGCAGTATCGCGTTTTTCTGGAGGGTCTACTTATTATACCTCCATGCACAAAACACGGAGCAGCTTTCTCCACCAACACAAGCAACACCAGTCCAGCACCAGAGACAGAATGACCCTCTCTGAATCAGGCCGTGCCGCTGCGGCTCAGAGAAACATGTGGATTTACGTTTAGTTTTTTTAAATACTCGCGTTACGGTCCGTCTACACTACAGGCATGAAAAAATCTTGAAACTGGGCGTGTCTGAAGCTTGGCGATTTTTTGCGAGCAACAAATCACATGAATCTCCCGCCCCCGACATACAAAGCAATAGCAATGTTAAAACGAAGTAAACTGGATATAAACTCTCCAAACAGGTGAAAACCTACCAGTTTCACCCACTGTCTCTGCCACCTCCCTCCATGCCTGGTTCCTCCAGTTTGTATCCCGGTAAATAGTTCTGGTCGTAAAGAACCGGGTGATTTGCTACCGTAATATCTCGTTTGGAATATGAGGAAATGAACTGCGGTCTGGCTCTCCCAGCTTGCACGCGGTTTGATTGGCTGCGCTTGCACGGGCGGGATTTGCATAAACGGGAATTCATTGGCTGATGCCAAGCATCGAGCCTCAAAAGTTGAACATTGTTCAACTTTTGATGCCGATAGACGCTCGTGATGCTTGCAAAGCCATGCCATGCTCCCCACAATGCAGTTCGGCGAAGATTAAAAATCTTCTACGTCACCCCATTCAAGTGAATGGGCGAAGCGTTGAAAGCATTTTTTGATGCCTGTAGTGTAGACGTACCGTTACAGTCATGTCAGGTTTTTGGTGGATTTAATCAAGTCTTGGATTGCAGAGTATGAATGTCCTCTTGCTATTTTCATACGATAAATGTGTGTGTACAGCTTCTGCGATCACCGTCTCTCCTCTGTTCCTTCAATCCCCCGCCCCCCTCCCTGAAAACAATGAGTGACAGGCTGGTTAATGAGAATGTACATAACTCCTGTCACACTTCATCATATGTCTGCCAATATTCCAGATGTCTGCTCTAAGTGTTTGGATGAGAAAGGAACTTTATTTCATTGTCTTTGGGAATTTCCACAAATTCAAATCTTCTGGAAGGATGTTATTAGGTGTCTGTCAGAGAGGTTTAACATGAACGTGCCTTTGAACGTCACACTTTGTGTACTTGGAATATATCCAAAGGACTTCAAACAGACTTCAAAACAAACCAAGCTTCTGGATTGTGGCCTTCTTCAAGCCAGGAGGGCTATGGCTTTATGTTGGAAATGTACGGATGCCCCATCACTGAGGATTTGGTTGAAGGAACTTTCTGGAAGTGTTGGTCTAGAACAGCGTTTCTCAAAGTGTGGAGCGCAGAGATGTGATAGGCGGGTCGCGAATGAACGCGATGAACGGGAGTTTTAAAAAATATATATTTTTTGGACCTCAGGCCGGAATCGAACCTGGGTTCTCGCGGGCGTTAGTGGACTGTTACAGCCGGAGACTCGCAACGGCGGTGGACTTTCACAGCGCCGGATCCGCCGGAGCATCGCAACGGCGGGTGTTTGCGGCGGCGGGTGCGGTACCGGGGCAGCGGCGCTGTGAAAGTCCACGGCCCACCTATGTCAGAGCCAGCGGCCCACCAAAGGCAGCGGCCCACCGGGAAAAGTCCAGAATCTCCCGATGGCCAATCCGAGCCTGCTCACACACACACAACTGAAACCAAAATCATTTACAGCGTTGCAGTCGGGAAGAAAAGCAATGTGGAGCGGCACCTCACCACTTCACAAGGACTTTAACCGTGACACTTTTCGAAGTCCCGTTTGTGTCCCCCCACTTTACAAATGGGCCTATGTTTATTATAATGTTTTAACACAAGCCGTCATCGCCACGGAGGAGCACACAGCCTCTGTGAGCGAGCGAGAGAGAGAGAGAGCTAGAGAGAGCACACATTTATCTATTTAATATAGCCTAGGTGTAAAAAATAAAGTAAGAAATCATTCCAATGTGTGCTATAGGACAGTCAAAAAAAATAAAAGTTTAAAAGGGGAGTGATTAGTAAAATATGCATAAATAAAAAGAAAGAATGCTAACTAGCTAACATAAGATAAGAATAAACAAGTTTAAATTATTTGTTATTGGTTGTGATCATATTCTAAAGATGTTTGGATTATTGAAAAGTATACAGCTCTCGTTCATCTGAGTGATGAGAGCTGTATCCATAAATTCATTTTTTGCTCAAAGTGCACCAGATTGAGGCATTTCACTTCAACATTAAAAAAAATCTTCCCGGGGGTGCATGCCCCCGGACCCCCCTAGAGGAGGTGAGGAACACCCCCAAATAAAGCAGGTTAAAATCATTAAATTGCACACATGTTCTTTTAGTAAACATTGAAAACGGGTCCCACAGACCCAAACAGCACACAAAGGTTAAAGGTCAGTATATAATAATATACAGTGCTAAAAACAAAAAGAGGAGTAAAAGTAGCTCACGACTTGTTTTATTTTTTGAAAGTAGCTCTCATCCTAAAAAAGGTTGGAGACCCCTGTTATAGAACCATACATTTGACAATTTTAAGCTTGACCTACCATTTTATTGGAGCGATGAGGAACAGGTGGGGCTTGACAGAAAAAGTTTGAGAAGCACTCACTCTGGTCTAGAAAGACTGACTTGCATCGCTAAGGGCAAGCGGAAGGACTTTGTTCAGCTCTGGGAGCCACATACTATGCATTATGAGGGCCGGGAATTTGGACTGACTCTGAAAAGAAACTGCGAAATTATCAATTATTCAAATCGAGAATGTTTTTCGTTGCGAAGGACCCACAGAAACACATTTTTGGCTTGCAATGATTATGAAAACATAATCGAAATAAAACGATTACTTTATTTTTAAAATTATTTTTTGTATTGGTTTTTCAGTTGAATTACACTTAAAGTTCAGGGTAATCAACTGTTAAAAAACATACTGTTCATATTTTCAATAGATGGAAGTTTTCAAAGTAAATTGATAATAGTTTTTAATAATCGTGATATCAATTATTGACCCAAATAATCGAAATGATGATTTTTGCCATAATCGAGCAGCCCTATGCTGCAGTTTTATTTACAAAGAAGTGGAGTAAAACACACAGTTGCAAAATTATTCAGGGTGTTCAGAGTTTGAAATCAGATAGAGGTGGAAGAAGTACTCAGATCTTGTACTTGAGTACAAGTAGAAGTACTCAGATCTTGTTCTTGAGTAAAAGTAGAAGTACTCAGATCTTGTACTTGAGTAAAAGTAGAAGTACTCAGATCTTGTACTCAGTAAAAGTAGAAGTACTCAGATCTTGTACTTGAGTAAAAGTAGAAGTACTCATATCTTGTACTCAGTAAAAGTAGAAGTACTCAGATCTTGTACTTGAGTAAAAGTAATAGTCCCAGAGTGTAGGAATACTCTGTTACAGTAAAAGTCCTGCATTCAAAATGTTCCTCAAGTGAAAGTAGAAAAGTATTCTCATCTAAATATAGTGAAAGACAGTAAAAGTAGTGATTGTGCAGATTGGTCCATTTCAGAATAATAGATATGATATGTTTTATAATGATTGATCATGAAAGTGTTCTCAAAGCTGGTAAAGGTGCAGCTAGTCTGAATGACTTTGTATACTGCAGGGTAGCTGGTGGATTTACTCCAGGTGGAACTAAAGTCTGATTCAACACTTGATTAGATTTCACATCATTCATCCACATCTGAGAAGTAACTGAAGGTATAAATACATGTAGTGGAGTAAAAGTACACAGTAGCATCAAAGTCAAGTAAAGTACAAATATCTCAAAATTGTACTTAAGTACAGTACTTGAAGAAGTGTACTTAGTAACTTCCCCCATCTGAAATCAGATATGACTTCCAGTCATGTGATCATTTCTTAGTATTTGATCCTTTAACTTGGCCGCATGAAATGCAAGGACTTCACAGTTTTGGCAACAAGTTTTGGAGAAAGCAAATTGGAGGCTTAACAAGAGACAGGGAGGTGCTTCTTCATCATCTTCATCATCTAGCATGCAAGAAGTGTGAATAGAGGACAGTGAAGGAGACACTGAGGAGGACCACGCTTCGTGTGGGTTGAGTACCAAACGCTGTCTCCTGGTACTCATCTGAGTAACTCACTAAAAAAGTGATGTGCACTGTGGAGTCTATTTTTAAATAACATTATAAGACTGATTCTTAGTATTACTTTATATGCTTATTGTGCTCATTTTATGTTGCTATGACTTTGGAATAAATAGACAAAATCACTGATCCCAGGTTCTGATGGATTGGATAGGAAACGAAGGGAAAAGTCAGAGAAAGTTTTAGCTGGCAATATTAATGAAGCAACGCCAGGGGCAGACAATGTAGAGACAATGAGTTACTGAGGCTCTGGCCTTGGCCGTGATGGTGAGCTCCGCGCCCACGCATAACTGGGAACCAGCATAATTAAGGTTTTCCACTATATCTGTAGAAAACTTTAGCAAAAATAAATGACGTACGATAGCGACAGAGTAGGGAGGGACTTTTCACAGGTCGGCCGAATGCTGATTGGAGGTCATGTTGCCAAGAGACTTTGTCTAACCCAGGGTTCCCCAGACTACGGCCCGCGGGCCGCATACGGCCCGCCACGCCCCTTTGACCGGCCCTCCACCTCTCTGCACCTCACCATTTGAACTGGCCCAAAGAAGAAAAAAATAAAAAAAATAAAATTATAAAATATTTTTAAAAATATTTTATTTTAGTTGTCCAACTTGTTTTGTGAAATAATAACATGACTCTCCAAACGAGGGCGGTAATCGCTGTTCATTCCGTCACCTGAGATTAGAACTCGAGGCCGTCAGTATGTAGTGGCCAGAGCGGCTCTGGTAGTGGCCATGAGCCAAACAGTGGAACTGTCAATCAGATCGCCAGCGCCTCTATCACGCTTTAAAAGCAACGTTATGTAACGTTCTGGTTGACATCTGTTACATTTGCATCTTGTTTTTTTAACACTAAAATATTTTTTTATTAACCATTTATATTTTATATAATTTAATATGTGTGTCTGTATTATTTATATGACGTATGTTTATGACCGAATTTCCGCCACCTTACAAGCTGATCGAAGTCATGCGCAGAAAATATTATGCTACAGTTGAACAGCAGTGTAATGGCGTGCAGTAAAGTGAGGAAAATTGACAGAGAGTGTCGGGTTTTTAAAGAACAATGGACCAAGGATTATTTTTTTGTTCCATGGAAGGACCGTGCCATTTGTATTATATGTAAAGAAAATGTGGCCGTGTTTAAAGAATTCAACCTTCGCCGCCATCACGAAACCCGGCACAGAGAGTATGCTAGCTTGAGCGGGCTAGCGAGAGATGATAAGGTTCGGCGTCTGAAAGGCGGACTAGCTGTTCAACAGGATGCCTTCCTTCGTCAATCCCGGGTCAACCTGGCTGCTGTCCGAGCTAGCTACAAAGTAGCTAACCTACTGGCTACCCACGGCAAGCCGTTCACAGACGGAGAATTCGGGAAGGCCATGATGCTGGCTGTGGCCGAGGAGGTGTGTCCCGAGAAGACAGATGCCTTCCGTGGGGTGAGTCTCTCAGCACAAACGATGACGAGACGAATTGAGGAGATGGGGGGAAACGTGTTTGACCAACTGAGAGAGAGAGCCGCAGAATTCAAGTGTTTTGCTTTAGCCATGGATGAAAGTAATGACGTACAGGACACGGCACAACTGTTGATTTTTATTCGTGGAGTCAACACACGTTTTGAAGTGTCAGAGGAGCTGGCATCACTGAGAAGCCTAAAAGGCACAACAACTGGAGAAGACCTTTTTGTCGAAGTGTGCAAAACAATGGGCGAACTTGATCTGCAATGGGCTAATTTTGCCAGTGTCACTACAGATGGTGCGCCTAGCATGGTCGGATCTACGAGGGGTCTAGTAGGGCGCTTGAACGGCGAGTTCGAGGAACGAGGTCTCGCCCCACCGATTCAAGTCCACTGCCTGATTCACCAGCAAGCGCTGTGCTGCAAAGTTTTGAAGTGGGCGTCTGTGATGAAGGTGGTTGTGCACTGTGTCAACTACATCCGGAAAAATGGGCTGAAACACAGGCAGTTCCAGGCCTTTCTCTCCGAGCTGGGGTCTGCTCACCAGGATGTGCTGTACTACACCGAAATCCGGTGGTTAAGTCGAGGCAAAGTATTGCGCCGTGTCTACGACCTGCTGCCCGAAATCAACACCTTCCTCCAATCTAAAGGTGAAACGGTACGGGAGCTGACCGACCCGGAGTGGAAATGGGACCTCGCGTTTTTAACTGATGTGACTGAACTGTTGAACCACCTCAACCTACAGCTCCAAGGCAAAGGGAATCTCATCAGCGACATGTATTCCCACATAAAAGCATTCGAGGTCAAACTGCAGCTCCTTGTGCGACAGGTCCAAAAGCTGGACTTCACACATCTCCCTGCCACCCAAAGCTACTGCGCCGAGAAACCAGCCGCCCCTTTCCCAGTCGCGAAGTGCAAAGATGCCCTGGAGATGCTGCAGCGAGAGTTCAGTGTGCGCTTCCGCGAGCTTCATGTCAACAACAAAGACATAAGTCTGTTCCAGAACCACTTTGCTGCTGACATTGACGACGCATTGACCTACACCTGCGAGCAGACGTTTTCCCGCATGAAGCAAATAAAAAATCCAACGAGGAACAGACTCTCAGATGAACATTTGCATCAAACTTTGAGACTGGCAACCACTAGGCTACACCCAGACATCGGACTTCTCACCAGCCAGAAGCAAGCACACAGTTCACACTGATATGGTAAATATACTGATTTTAACTATTACAATTTTATATGGCTGTAAACATGAACTATGATTTTTTGATGAAATATGATTAATGTTTTTAATGAATTTTAATGAATAATGCTACACTGTATTTGTAAAATCACATCACAAGGAACAACAGGCAGCATATTTATGTAATTTACTGAATGTGTCCAATGTCATCCCTTTATGCCAGGTTTCCAGGCAGCAAGAGAGGGGACTGCAACTGCTGACCTCAAAGATCACTGCCCATCCATCCTTCCTTCCACCCTGGCTACAAGTACCAATTCAGTTCACCTACTGCACATATTGCTGACTTCCCATTCTGTTACTCTCTTCTAGTTTAACCTGCCGAGGGTTTACTGCTCAGTCTCTCCTCCCAATCTCTTCTCTCAGCATCTGCCTCTCCATCGTTGTCTCTCTCTCTCCCTCTCTCCTCTCTCTCCTCTCTCTCCTCTTTATGCACTGCCCCTCATCTCAATCTCCTATTTCAAAGGGATGATAATTGTGCTGTAAAAGTGTTTGGGTGCTCATTGCATTTTCACCTTGAACAAAAAAAATCTCACCTGAATATACAAATAAGAGTTGGTTAGTTGATATATTGTTCTATATATGTATAAATAGGCCTACCATTTCTATTGTATCACTCATAAACTGTCAATCACCATGTTTTTCTAACCTTTCCTTGCTATTTTTACATGGTTGTTATTAGAAAATAAAAGGATTACCTGTGGTATTTCAAATTGAAAAACATGTGAAGTACTCACTTCTTTTGCAAATCACTTGTAATGATGAACTATTTTGTTCTAGAAATTATGGCTATAACAGGCAGTGGCCTAGTATACAGCCCACATGATCGATCCCGGCCCCTCATCACAGTCAGGAACGATAATGTGGCCCCCAGAGAAAAAAGTTTGGGGACCCCTGGTCTAACCCCTCGATTCCACCGGGTCCGTCTGCTGGGAGTATACGCCGTGAAGTTGTTTGCGGCCTGCCAGTAAACCCAAAGCAGAAGAAGAACAAGTGACGTCAGCGGCTTCCTTTGCCTAATCCACCCCCAGGGACTTATTCCGGTGTGAACGTGATCTGTACTTAGTTCATCAGAACTAAAGAGTTCTGATGAACTAAGTTCTCATGAACCTTTGTGGGAAAAGTACTGCGGTCTGAAAGCGCCTAAGGATCCGAGCCCCCGGTTCCCCCACCCCACGGAATAAAAGAGGATTTTAGCAGAACAACTAAAGCAGCAGTGTTAACAATAACAGAAACGCCAAAGAGTCACATCTAATAGAAATATATAAAAGCATTTATTTAAATTGTGGAGCAGTCAGTTTATAATTTTGGCAGCACTGTTGAGCATTTTGAAAATGTATTTTCATGCCTCTGTGCAAGGCTTAGTCTTTCTATCTTTATAGCCACTGGTGTAAAGTAACTAAGTTCATAAACTCAACAAGTACTATACTTGGGCACAATTTTGAGATACTTGTACTTTATTTAAGTATTTCAATGTTTTGCTACTTTGTACTTCTACTCCACTACAGTTCAGAGGTAAATGGTGTACTTTTACTCCACTACATGTATTTAATCCCTTTAGTTACTTCTCAGATGTGGATGAATGATGTGAAATATAATCAAGTGTTGAATCAGACTTTAGTTCCACCTGGAGTAAATCCACCAGCTACCCTGCAGTATACAAAGTCATTCAAACTAGCTGCACCTTTACCAGCTTTGAGAACACTTTCATGATCAATCATTATAAAACATATCATATCTATTATTCTGAAATGGACCAATCAAACAATGACTACTTTTACTGTCGCTACTTTCCCTATATTTTGATGAGAATACTTTTCTACTTTCACTTGAGGGACATTTTGAATGCAGGACTTTTACTGTAACAGAGTATTCCTACACTCTGGTGCTTCTACTTTTACTCAAGTACAAGATCTGAGTACTTCTACTTTTACTCAAGTACAAGATCTGAGTACTTCTACTTTTACTCAAGTACAAGATCTGAGTACTTCTACTTTTACTAAAGTACAAGATCTGAGTACTTCTACTTTTACTCAAGTACAATATATACTTATACCACCTCTGTTTATAGCCTATGAAAAAAACTATTAGAAATAGAAGGCTAAAGCTAACGTTAGCAGATAGTGACAATGTATGCTAGCTAGCTAGCTCAACGATTCCTTAAATAATATTGCCACAGAAAAACTTTTCAGTTCACATCACGCTCTGCCGCTCCGACAGGGAGCTCTGCTCTGAACACCTGAACGGCCCGTTCTAACAGCTGTTCACCAGCGGTCCAGTCTGTGCCACAGTGACTCCGGACGCACAGTTAATATTAACGAACGCACCCGTAGGTAATGTAGCTGCTGAAGCTAGACCATCATCTCGGAGCAGCAGAGGCTTATTATACATCATGAGCAGAGCCGACAGGCAGGAAGACTCGAGCACACAGCTCGCGCTTCATTATAATATTGTAACGATCACAAAGGGAGTCGGAAACAGGCTTCCAGTTATTAGGCTTTAATAACTCTTATTTTCCAGATTATCACAGGTTCAAGAACAGCTTGTGGGTTCAAACGCTCACACACACCAAACTCACACACAACACACCTATTTATAACAGTGACTACGTCACAACTTCCCCGCCCTCCCCCGTCTGCTCCCCCAACCACAGGCCCACACCTAGACCAGCATCACTGTGCAGCTCTGTGATTGGCAGAGAGACGGGGGTTGCCTGAGTGACACCCTCAGCATCCTATCAGGGTCGCTACAATATATAAAAAAAGAACACCATGCGTGTCATGATGGCACATAACAGCTCACGGCCGCAGATTACTCCGGGTCCCAGCCCCCCCATACCCCAAAAATATTTTTATGGCAGATCTACATGAATCACACAAACGACCTATTTTGGATTAAAAAAAGGTGACAAGTTTGCATCACTGATTATTATTATTTGTATTATTATTAATAATAATAACGTGTGCATAGACATTTTGTATTATGTAAGTCTTTTTAATAGGTAAGCGGGACAAATAAAGGAATTTTGATTCTGACAGATTTACGACAGCTCAAAGGTCACTTTACAGCTCAGTAAATATCACAGACGTAAAACACACATCAACTATACTAGTATATTTATTCTGAACAGCTCTTTAATACATTTTTCCAAATGAAACTAGTGAGAAGGCAGACAGGCCAGCAGAGAAGGCAGCGGAGGAGAGCAGAGAGCCGCCATCACAAAGGCCGTCGACTTCTTGCGCGGGAAGAGGAGGAGGAGGAGGAGGAGGAGGAGGAGGAGGAGGAGGAGGAGGAGGAGGAGGAGACAACCGTAAGGCGGTCCATAAGCAGTCAGACCAGCCTTCATCCAAGTGTCGCAAGTATCGAGAGGAATACATCCAGTACGGATTCACATGCCTCATTATCAATGAAACACAACATCCCCAATGTGTAGTGTGCACTGAGGTTCTGTCACATGAGAGCTTAAAGCCTGTAAAAAAGCTCAGAGATTTAAACACGAGGCACCCCTCTCTTCCTACTAAATCAGCAAAAAAATTCCGCCGAAAGCAGAGAGAATTGCAAGGCCAAAAGAAAGTTATAACTAACCAAGCAACAATCCCTACCACGGCTCAACAGGCATCATATGAGGTGGCATATTTAATTGCAGAGGCAAAAAAGCCGCACACAATCGGGGAAACCCTAATTAAACCTGCTGCTATCGCTATGAGTCGGGCAATGCATGGGGATAAACAGGCACGGGAGCTGGAAGCAGTGCCGCTGTCTGACGGGACCATATCCCGGCGCATCACGGACATGGCCCAGGATATCAAGTGTCAGCTGATTGACAGAGTGAAGAAAGGGAAATATGCTTTGCAGTTAGACGAATCCACAGATATGTCAAACTCTGCCCAACTGCTTGTTTTCGCCAGATACAGTTTTGATGGAAAACTTGATGAGGACATGTTTGCACCCCGCTGGAGCTAAAGTGCACAGGCGAGGACATTTTCACAAAACTTGACAACAAAATAAAAGAAGAGGGACTGTCTTGGGATGAGTGCCTCGGTGTGTGTACAGATGGTGCTGGAGCAATGCTGGGGAAAAAGAGAGGACTCAAAGCAAGAGTCTTACAAGTGGCGCCCCACGTTATCTTTACGCCCTGTATTATCCACAGAGAAGCTCTAGCGAGTAAAACGCTTGACCCAGAGTTTAAAAGGGTTCTTGACACGGCGATAAAAATGGTCAACTACATCAAATCCCGTCCCTTAATACCAGGCTGTATCTCTGCAACGAACTGGGATCGGAGCACCAGGGCCTGCTGTTCCACACAGAAGTCAGGTGGCTTTCAAGGGGAAATGTTCTCAGCCGCCTGTATGAACTGCGGGGCGAGGTGCGCTTATTTCTCACGGAGCATGGGTCCCAGCTCGCTGACCAACTGACAGACCCTGACTGGTTAACAAAGCTGGCATACTTGTCTTGCATATTTGACAGACTGAACGGACTTAACCTGTCATTGCAAGGTGAAAACACAAGCATCATGTCCTTGAATGATCAAATCTGCACATTCAAGAGGAAATTGGATCTCTGGACTGCGCGAGTTGAAATGGGCAGGACTGACATGTTTCCTGAGCTGGAGGAATTCATAGAGGAAAATGATCTTAGTGTTAACTCTGTGAAGAAGTCTATCACTACCCACCTGCAAGCCCTCCTGGAACACTTTCACAAGTATTTCCCAGAGGAAGCAGCTCCGGAAAAATATGACTGGGTAAGATCACCATTTACCATAACGACCGCAAGTCATCTGTCATCCGACATGGAGGACGCACTGACTGAACTGTCAAGTGACCGCACATTAAAGACAGCTTTTAATGCGAAGACGCTTGCTGAGTTCTGGCTTTCCAAGGATGGACGTTCTGAAGCCGTTTGGCTCCACATACCTGTGCGAAAAGACTTTCTCGGCACTGACATACATAAAAAACAAATACAGATCTCATCTAAACGTGGAGGATGATCTCCGAGTGGCCGTCTCCAAAATTAAGCCCAGGATGGATTTGCTGTGCTCCGTGCATATTGCCCACCCGTCTCATTAGGTGAGATTAACGCTGAAACATAGCGTATTCCCCAAATGTAAATATGCACCGCAACAATGTTCATATGTTTATTAGTTATTATTACCTTTTATGTCTTTAAAGTTTGCACAGCAACAATGTTCACTCCTAATTCACATGGAGATTACTTTGACTCACGAGTTCTGCTGTTATCTTATATTACATTTCTATATGTAAAATCATATCATGGTTGTCAGGCTGTTCTGTTCTTGTGTGTTGTCGTTATGCGCGTGTTTGGATACGCCTATTAGTGCGTGCGTCCTGTGCACACGTTTTTTTCTTTTCTTCCAGTCACCACGTGATAGTGGGGGGTCGCCAGTCTCTGGCACTGTTATTTTGGGGGTCGCGGGCTGAAAGGTTTGGGAACCCCTGCTCTAGTCAATGGGTGCTATTCCACCAGACGCGCCACGTTACATCCCAGAAGCGTCTCGGCGCTGGGCTCCGCTAAAAATAGGATGCAAGTCTATTTTCGATGCGACGCGAGGCGTTGCAGAGGCGCCGGGCAGGAAGTGGACCCGTCAGAGCATCCAGTCAATCCAAAAATAAACTAATTTTGCAGACCCTATCCCTCTGTAGTCTTTCAAGCAGGAGGATAAATGCCAGCGTTCTCCTGCGGTTTACAGGCACTGTGTACATTATATATATACTGTATATAGAATAATTCTGATGATGAATGCATTTTTTTACCACTAAAATAAAGCAACACATCTTTGATTCATGTCTAAACCACGGCCCTCCCTCGACCAATCATAAATGTACGGGCAACGCCCTGTGTAATATAATGTATTGACGCACGAGGCTCGAGGCTTTTTTACGGAAATAGTGGTTACGGATTACAGTTTTAAAAGACGAAGCAGGAGCCCACAGGAAGGAAAGGTCATTACACTGTTAAGAACACACAGGACTAGGGATGGGTATCGAGAACCGGTACTAAGTCAATACCGGTACCTGATTGGACGGTATCGGTATACCGTTAAGCCGCTGGACGAACGGTGCTGCTATCGGTATGGGTGTTACGTCTACTTCCTTAGTTTAACTTTAAACCATTCTGGTTGGTTGGGAACCCTCATCACGTGTGATGTATCCGGTTTGAGACCCCTCTGATTGGCCACTGTAAATGCCACTCGTCATCTCTCTCAACAGCGCTCTTATTATTGTTGTGAGACTCCCTCAGGCATGGCGGACAGAGCGAAGCAATCGAAGGGTGCACTTTAAAAAATGTACTGGCGATAGTGCAAGGTGCAATCTATGTACTCAATTAGTTGCTTGTATTTGCAAACGAGACACTCATTGAATCTAAAACGGTGCAGTGTATTTGACAGCCTAAACCAGGGGTCGGCAACTGGCGGACCGCGGTCCGGATCCGGACCCAGGCGCAAACCTATACGGGCCCGGAGCTATAATCAATACATTAATAGGGGATTTTTCGGCGCCTCCCGCTTTTTTAACGCTGATTTGGGTGACTTGTGTAATTCGTGGAGAACCGAAGAGTTTTCCTTTTGGGGGTGGGGGGCGGGTGGGGGAGTCCGTCCGTCAGTCCGACTTCTTCAAAAAAAAGAAGAAGAAATCTAGAGTGCAAAAATAATCAAACAAGCGTGTAACTGTTTTTCCTGGCCAAGGACAGGTTCCTTGAACACAACACGAGCGTAACGTGTCTTCACGTGGTATATGTCTTGTCTGAAACGAGTGCTTACGGAGAGCACCGGAACGCCGCTCCAGCTCTTCAAATATTGCAGTACCCATAAGGAGCCGTACACACACCGCAGTGTTTGCGTGGCTGTGTCTTTAGTTGCAAGCACAGTGGCGATCTGTTGGTATTAGCATCTGGTTAGCTAGCTATGCTAACGAATTTAAAGAGCTTTTCTACAACCAGGTGGAAGAGAGCTCTCTCCTGAGAGGCTCAAATAACCTCAGCTCAGTGAGGTTAAGGCACACCTTGATATGATCATTATAATTATTAATGAGACATTAGAGACTAAATGAAAAACAGGTATAAAATACTATATGACAGCAACAAAAAAGTGATTTGTAAAATATCCAAAAAGAAAAATCTGCTTACAGTTCTGTTTCATATGGGTGTTGAAAGATGTACCCATTGATCTCTTCATGTTGCTCTCAAAGTGCACCAGATTGATGCTTTTAACTTCAATATTTAAAAAACAATCTTCCCGGGGGAGCATGCCCCCGGACCCCCCTAGAGGAGGTGAGGTCCCCCCCACTTAAATCATGTTCACATGGATACTAAATACATTTGCACGCATCTTGTGTCCATATCTTTCTGTTTTGGCGGTCATACCACAACCGTGCACGTACGTGCATGCATACGTGAGTCATGGTGAGATATCTGGATTAAGAAGTTGCTTGTTCTCTGCACAGAATGAAAGAAAGGCAAAATGAATGGGCTGTGATTTTAGTTTTTTTAAGCAGAGGTTGAGTTTAATAATTTGTACGGCCCTCGGAGGATGTTGTAAAAATTGAAAGGAAAAAGGTTCCCCACCCCCCCTGCTGTAAATAATAATAAAAACCCTTGATGTATAACTTAACATCTCTGTCTCTATTGATCTGAGTATATTATAAAGAATAGTTCATTGAAGCATTATAGCACAGGCCTTTGTCAGACGGTTTATTACGCTGTTTCTTTCTGCTTCGGATAGTTCTCTCTTTTTTCACCATACCTGTGTTTGCATCACTGTAACCAATGAGCACCTGCATGTGTATGGGAATGGCCCTGACACCATTTCAGCCCAGATTTACAAACTCTGGCAGGACAAGCTCAAACTCAATTCTCGCACTGAATTTTAAAAAAAGCAAGTGAGGGACTGCAATATAAGAGGGAAAGAAAGAGAGACTTTAAAACTGTTCAATTGTTATGATGTGTAAAGACTGATATTGTTCTATAATCGTCTGAAACTGTTAAGTCATGATGTGAAACGGTTAACAAAGAAAAAGATAAACTCAAGCTGCTGCTACACTTTATTTTATTTATCTAAAATTAAACACTTTTAAGATGCACATCTTTTCAAAAGCTATTTTATTTATTTTCTCTATTTTATTTTTAAATGCAGCCAGAGAGGAACATCACACATATCCACAGTATGTACTGTATATCTTTATAGTTCAATGTTATGAATATATATCACACTAATTCATAAAGCAAGTTAGACATTTTGATGTTCCGGACCTTTGCATGGGGAGATCTTCTCTAACTGGACCTCGTTGCATTTTAGTTGAATACCCCTGGCCTAAACAATGTGGCTGCTCGCGATACTGCTAGTGCTAACAGTGCTAGCGGGCTTCAGCCGCGCCGTGTGTAAATGTGACCTGAGCGAAGGCTCGCAGGCAGCTTAGCTGCTGCGCACGGGTAATATGTTTTGTTTACCTGAGTGCAGTCTTGCAGGCACATCGCCTTGTCTTTTTTTAGTTTATTAACTCAGTGTATTAATGTGAGCTCCTACACCTATAATAATTTGGCCTTTCATTGAATGCTTTATAAACCAGTTAAACTTAGAGATGTCATTGTGAATTGGAAAACTGTATTTAAATGTTGTTAAAGGTCAACGTTTCAATGTATGGTTCAGCAATTGTTGGACGTTTACTAGGAATTTACATATTTTAAGCTCAAATACTTTGTTCTCTGTTTAAACCTTCAGACACATGTTGACGTGTTTCAGTTCAGCACATCATTTATTTTGTGATGATTTAAAAGTACAATCCAGAATAATATACGTTCTCGCCTTTATCTTTTTGCCATCTTAGCCTTTTGACCAATTTCTTCATATCACAGTTCTGCATGATGTCACTGTAGGACAATGTTTTAAGGATCTCTTGTCGAGCTAGGTTGTCTGTTTGAAATGTCTGGATGAAGATGTAACTGATTTACAAATGTTAAAAAATGATTTTTTTAAATGCCTCTTTTCATCCTCTGTCTGAGGGAAAACCCCAAAAAGCATGACAGGGCGAGCCAGGCCCCTTTAAGTTATTTTATTTATTTGTGTCTGCTTCTGAGAAGCTAATGTATAAGTTATTCAGTTATTTCTGCAAGAAAATTACAATGAAATGACTGTTTAATCTTCACATCTTGTATTCATGTCTATAATTTTGAGCACCAAATTATTGAAAAGTATCGATAAGAGTATCGAAAAATACCGATACCGATAAGCAGTACCGGTATCGATAAAATCCCAATGATACCCATCTCTACACAGGGCTAAACCAGACACTCACAGAATTGCCAGAATTACTGTGGGGAACCTGCTGGGGACATCAGAGGAAGTCTTTAAACTGCTGAAAACATTCTTAAAAACGACAGGAATTAGAGAAATTTAGGATTATTTTTCTGCCAATCTACTGCTCCACACTCCAGTCCAGTAGGTGGCGGTAATGCACCCATTTGTTGATGGCCAACCGAAGAAGAACAATAAAGAGAGATTTAATAAATAATCTAAAGTGATAATAGAGGCTAAAGCAGTGGTCGCCGACCAGTCGATTGCGATCGTGGTGAGTGTGGTGCGGGTAGATCGCGGACCGTTAAAAAAGAAAGTAACAAAAGAAAGAAAAATCAAATTAAAATAATAATGTTTGAAAAATACGTTTTTAGATGTAAACCTATCATCCACCACCCCGTTAGCAGGTGCCACTTGATTGACGTATATTTGAGACACCTCAATAATATAATACATTAACCATGCTTTACGTGAACCTCATCATGACACAAGAGACAACGGCAGGACTGTAATTTCCCGTGTTCAGTGAACGCAACAGAGGCAAGACACCAGACCAATCAGAGAGTTGCATGGAAATACACGTGTGCCTGTGTGTGTGTGGAGCGCATTTAGTGTGATAGAGAAAGGGAGAGAGGGAGGGAGAGAGGGACCGGTGCTAGCATCTGGTTAGCTAGCTGCACTAACGGACATAAGGAGCTGTTTCCACAACAAGCTGGAGGAGTCCTCCCCTGTCAGACTGAGGGGCTCAGGTGAGCTAAAGGACTCTTTTGAGTGTTTAGAACGGTTTTGTCACAAATTATTCAAAATATTATTTCCGCGGCACACCTTCATATGATCATTATAGTTATACAAACAATAAGAGAATAAATGAAAAACAGGTATGAAATAGCCTACTATATGGCAGTAAAACAAGAATACAGTTTAAAAGGAGAGTGATTTGTAAAATATCCATAAAGAAAAAGAAAATCTGTTTACAGTTCTGTTTCATATGGGTGCTGAGAGAGGTATCCATAGATCTCTTCATGTTGCTCTCAAAGTGCACCAGATTGATGCTTTCAACTTCAATATTTAAAAAAATATCTTCCCGGGGGAGCATCCCCCCGGACCCCCCTAGAGGAGGTGAGGTCTGCCCCCCAATAGCACTTTACCCCTGCCTATATGCCGTGAGCTGATTATGGAGCCTTCATTGTAACAGTAATTCAGATGAGCCAGATATAAAAGGCCTCAAATTGGAAGCATTGTCTGGGCCGTCTTTTTCACTCAATTCTGCAATAGGTAGATCTCGCCTTTCACCTAGGCCGAGGTCGGTGATCTTGGGCTTAAAAAGGTTGGTGACCACTGGTCTAAAGAGTCTAATAAAGAGAGAGTGAATAAAGAGGGAACAGACCTGCTTTGTGGATCTGAAGCTGAGGCTGTAAAACAGTGTCCAGTAGTTTTCGGTGTCTCTCGTTCTCCTGTTTTGAACGAGACAGTTCCTCCTCGTACTCTGCTATCGTTCTTTCAAACAGAACAAAGATGTCTTCAGCAGCTGCAGTGAGTCGCTGCTTCACCAACGAGAGCAGCACAACACTCATGTTTACTAAATCACCACTTCCTGTTTCTCTCACTCTGTGTTGCTAGCGTGTTACCAGCTAGCATGCTAATCTAGCTTCTAGAGTTCGAGCTAAAGGCTTCAGAAGAAAGAACACAAAGTCAGAGGTTCATCCAGACACACAGACGATGGATCAGCTGCTCACACACACTTCCTCAAGAACACCGAGAGAGTACCATGGATGTAGAGAGAGAACCGACGAGACGCGATTTGGTTCTTTCCGTTAGAACGTATGGTTAGAACCATAGACTGGTTTGAACGAGCCATCACCGACCATCACTTCCGGTACAAAGGACTTCAAAATAAAAGCGGCTATGATTTCCCCTTAGACAATACCTAAACCTTGAAGATACACAGACATGGAGCTGCGGAGAGAAACCGGTTTATTTCTCCTGAAACACCTTTATTTATATTCTTAGTATTTCCCTTCTTCCTATAAGTCATATTTGTAAGAAGAGCGGAAACCATGGGTTTTATTGTGAAGGCCAGATCAGAGCTGCTGTTTCTACACTGAACCTAACTATTGTGGTAAGCGTGTTGTCCCTTCCGGGTTATCCTGTGTGCTTGCTCTGCTGCTGATAGCTTATATTTTCTTAAATTAAATTGATCGTTTTTAAAATTCTTGATCACGGCAGCTACCTGACGCTATAATCACATATTACTACAGCTTAAGCACTCACAACTCTCCTTCTCTTAGTGACTGTAACTCCACAGTTGCTGACACTTCTTTCGGTTTCGCTAACGGTAGCTACTTTAGCTTGATAGCTAACCATGGCTACTTCCCCACCCTCGGGTGCTATTTCCTGCTCTATCTTATGTTTGGCTATTTCCCTTCCTCCTTTACTGGTACCGATAGGCCTGCGTGTGTTAAATGTAGAACAGTTGTTAAGTTGGAGGCGGGAATCATAGCTAGTGATGGCGAGATGAAGCCTTATGAAGCTTTGAAGCTTTCCAGCCAATTGGTTCGCAAAAGGGTTCATCTCATGAGGCTTCATCTCATGAGGCTTCATCATGGGCTTCATTTGAACACAAACCCCCTGTTGGTCAAAGTGTGTAAAAAGGGCAGATTGGACATCTCAACAGTGTGCTCTCTCTCTTACCGAGTTCCCAATGAGTAAAGCCTTAGAATAACTCTAAACCACGAACATTAAATCATATTTTCATGTTAACAATATTGTTTTTATTCCAGTTGAATGATTGTGATTGAAAAGCCTAAGGAGGCTGGTAAACATTGCAAAGAGGGATTTGTATTCCTCAATAATATTCATAAACTTAACCATGTTGTAGCCTGAGAAAGGCGAAACCATATCAAAGAATACATTTATTAACTACATTATCTCATTTAGCTGTAGCTTTTATAAACATCAAAAAAGACGTATTGTTCAGTCGCTGAACCAGGGACCCTGCGGTCGTGAGTCAAATGCTTTCCAGCTGAGCCACAGCACACACGCTGAATCTGACTGGATATTATTTATTCCTGTATTTATTCATTCATGTTTTTATTCCTACATTTACATTTAAAGCCTCGGCGCAATACGTAACATCACTAATCATAGCCATAGAAGCCTGGCTCCGCATTTTAGAAAGTAACTCAGCTACATTAAAACCCATGTTAGCCGGTATAGACCGGCAAGAGGTAGCTTGTACTAGCCGTCCCCCGGCAACTCCCGAGCTACGGAAGGGGCATAACGCGAGACTCGCAGGTCCCCACCAACCCGTTCACTTATCGAACAGATTTTCTCAACTCAGCGAGACACCCACTGAGAAGTCAACTCTGGTTATTGGTAGCTCTATTATGAGACACGTGAATTTAGAGACCAAAGCGTCCACAGTCACATGCATTCCGGAGGCCAGAGCGGGCGACGTTGAGGCGCATCTTAGACTGCTGGCTAAGAATAAACGTAAATACAGTAGGATTGTTATTCACGTCGGTGGTAATGATGTTCGTTTACGCCAATCAGAATGCACCAAACTTAATGTGGCGTCGATGTGTAGTTATGCTAAAACAATGTCGGACACCGTAATCTTCTCTGGTCCCCTCCCCAATCTGATCAATGATGACATGTATAGCCGCATGTCGTCATTTCAGCGCTGGTTGTCTCGGTGGTGCCCAGCCAATAATGTGGGCTTCGTAAATAATTGGACAGCCTTCTGGGTAAAACCTGATCTGTTTAAGAGGGACGGCATTCATCCTGCTTTGGAAGGTGCAAATCTCATTTCAGCAAACATTTCAGGGCTCTGTGGACTTAATCCATGACAAACTGGAGTTGAGACCAGGAGGTATGGTAGTATGCAGGCTTATAACATATAAGTAGCACTGTACAAACGACACACATACTATTATTAGGAATTAGCTATCATTAGCATCACTATTAGCTAGCACACGTCAGAATCGTCACTTCCTGTACTGACAGTGGAGGTCATAGACATATAAAGAGTAGACGCCACATCGACCGCTACTGCCTATTTGCGCTGACGAGCCGTGGGGCCGCCATCTTGGACCGGTCACCCGCTCCATTCAGTGTAATCTGTCTGGCAGGCGCAATGAAGTGTCAGCGCATTTAATCAATCATAACTCGCTGAATACAAAACTGATTTTCACAGGGGGGGTTTCTGCAAACGTCATATATGTAGGCATGATACCGGACACATGATTCGGCGTATTTTAATTTTCATAGTAGGCTTAACAGCAATAGAATATTCTGGTATTTGATAGCCTATATGTTATATATGATAGGTATTTTGCAAAAGACACACGATATATAATATAGGCTAATATATACACACACACACACACATATAAAAAAACACTAATGGTCTATATGATAGAGAAGCAGGAGCAGATTGTGTAGGCCTACTACTCAGCTATTTTAATAAGTTGAAAAATGAAGAAACAATAATACATTTTACATAGACAGAAGTTATATATCAGTAAAAATGAATATCTATATCTATGTCAGAAAAAATGAAAATCTACATCTATATAAAAAATGTAAATGTTCAAGTTAAACACAAGACCATGACACCACCCCGCCCCAAACCATATTTACACAAAGCTGCTCATGAAAGTTGAAATGAGCTAAAAGCCCTGAAAGAGGACTGTTCTGCAGAGCTTCTTTCTCGTGCTCCATTTCTGCAGGTCAAGAGAGGGGAGTTTGGCAATGCGGTGTAGTCTTATTTTCAGAAACACAACCAATGACAACAAGTTGGAATAATGGTTGTCAAAGCCAAACTGCGTCTCCTCACTGTGTTCCCCAAGCTGAAAAACATCCTCCGTTCCAATCTCCTCCCGGACGATATGTAGGTGACTGTCGACACCTTTGGAGCTTGCCTTGTTGAAGCTTGGCGAATCACCCTCTGCAGCTCTCAGCACCTTCACTGTGCCTTGTGATGGAGTCACTAGGCCACCGTTGTTTTTCAGGGCTAGAAGGTGGTAGCTCTCATCAAGTGATGAAGGTACAGCATCTCTGACCAAGCTTGCACGGCACACATCACAGGACAGCTTTCGCAGAATCTGCCGGACTACAAATCCTGCGATGTAGACCAGCGCTTTCTCCACCAGACCACCAAACCGAGTGGGAAGATAGCTGTGGTCACTCACAACAGCCGAAATGTTGGTGAATGGAAATGGGTGCTAGAGGACATCTCTACGGCAGACAGGGACACAGTGTGATCTTGGGCTGCCACATTGCCTCACTAGGTCAAACACCACACCGAACCATCAGACGGCGGAAGATGGCCTGGAACTGGCGTGCAGATGGATTGTTATTCCAGCCACCTTGTATGGAAAACAGGCACACAATACATACATTACTCATAAGTCATTTTCAGAATTTATTGCAATTAAAAGAATATCAACCCTACCTGACGCTCTGATGGAATTAAATAGAAGCTCCAAGTGATCCTGGCTGAACCTGTAGGCGAGGACATACCGCTGAACTTGGAGCAGTTCAGGAATCATCAGCATTAACGTCATTATAAAATGCTACCCTGACGTGTAGCTGCTTTTAGCTTTATTTATTTCTCTGACATGTTCCAATTTTGTACTGTTTATTAAACTTTGGGACAACATTACAACCTTTTTATTCAGCTCATGCTGCTTTGAGGTAGGGCTAAAAGAAAAGCCTATATTTCCACCAGATTTGATCATCTTGTATTTAGGTGTGTAGTGTATTTAATTTATCCTAATTCCATAATAATAATAATAATAATAAGACAATCAAAAATAGACAGCAGCCTTTTGCTTGATGTTAGTTTGTGCAGTGCTGTCAAAGGGATGCACGCGTGACTGTCATTGCATCTCTTTAGTTTTTTCAAACCAGAACAGTACATCATTTAAAATGATCATTTAGTGATTGTTAGTCTGAAATGCTTAGTTACATTTTGCAATAATACTTTTGCAACCCTGTGTTTAATATGATTAATTCACTTGTTTCTTTTTGTCTTGTTTTTCTCTGTAATTAGGAAACTTCTGGAGAAATGGATCTGCTGGAGAAGGAGCCCTAATCTGAAAAGTGCACAGCGGATCATCAGGACAGAGCTGCCATCCACCTGGACCCCCCGTGGTGCTGAAGAAAGCAAAACGCCGATCAGGAACATCCTCCACCCAGACCTCCGCTTACTGCCGTCCTACAGACTTGTGTCTTAGTTTCAGAATTTGATTTGTATGTGTCTTTTCTTTTAATAGATATTTAACGATTATAGCTTGAGTCTGATTCCCCAAACAGCTGCTTCTATATACTTGCTGCACATATAATACCAATAAACAACTTGATAAACAGACTTTTGCTAATATTTGTGTTTCTGCTGGTGATTATAAAGTACATGATTGATATCCTCTGTCTCAATGATGAAAGTTATAATAATAGAAGACATGAAGCTGCAGAGAGAGGATGGATATATTCAACATGTGTACATAAGCAGTGGAACAATAGGATATCTCTAGGTCATTCAACTGTCTTCAGTTTAATCTTATTAATACAAAAAATAGGTCATAGAAAATGTTTAATTGTGTATTTCAGCAGAGCGGGGGGTCACGGTGCTGCTGGACCTGGAGGTGCTGACTGAATTGAGACACGGCCACAGTAGCCTCATCCCAATACCCCTCCTCGACTCCTCTCTTCCCCTCCTCCGGGACTTGACCCGGAAACCGATCAAGACACGGCATTTTGAAGGACGTCCCAATAGCTGAAATGCACACGGAGGAGTCGAGGAGGGGTATTGGGATGAGGCTAGTGAAATCCTACATATGTGGGGGTCGCTAATACATTAGCAACAACCATTATTTTAATCACAAATAATGCATGTGTCAATGTAATGAGTATTATTTATGTTAACGAGGTAAATAGGCTAAAAGAAAAGCATGTTTTCCAAAAGAACTACGCATCTCTTGAATGACAGTAGCCTCATCCCAATACCACTACTCAACTCCTCCTTTCCCTCACTCGCGTCCCTTCCTTGCATCTTAGCTCCTCTGTGTGTGTGTAAGTGTGTGTGTAAGTGTGTGTGTGTGTGTAAGTGTGTGTGTGTGTGTGTGTGTGTGTGCGTTAGTTTTAAAGACCCCCATAGAGATCAGTTTATAACTCGAACCTTGGGCTAGATCGTCTCATTTCGTAGGCCGCTCGGTCCACCCTACCCGGTCTACGTGGGCTGGGTCCTCCGTGGACCGCGTCGGCTGCGTACTCCGAAGGGTGCAGCCCCTGAATTGAGACACGGCCACACCAGTGCCATCAGGGGTGGAGCTACAGCAACACATGGGGGCAATACAAACTGGAACATTCAATAAAAGAGAACGACTAATCTATATAATAGAGAGAATACATGAATAAATAATTAAAATACTTATCCTGAGGGAAGATATTTTTTTTGTGACATATAGTCAATTGATAACAAATTAAATACATTAAGATACTGTAGTGCCGAGTGATGGGAGTCGGAGGCGGGGTATCGAAGGTACAAGCTAGACTTTTATTTAGCATCTGAAAACACATCTAAACAACTTCATGCCCGGGAAGTGAAGACCGACGGAAACAGGAAGTCCGGTTCCCTAAAATGTCCGTGCAGAACAATACCCCAACCCATAGATCCGTGGGTGAATAATGTCAATCACCACACAATCCCCCCCAGTATTCACCCATAGTCAAAATCCTCGTGCCTGGGAGGAAGTACCACCCGACCCCGGCGCGTACGGACCACAGGGGCCGAGGAGGGCGGGGCCGCAGGCGAGGGCAGGGGCGCCAACGAGGGCGAGGGCATCCCCACAGGGGGCGGGAGGGCGTGGCCATGGGAGGGCAGCCCCGACGTGGGGGCAGAGCCAACTCCAACGGCCTGGAAACGTCCACGTGAGCAGGCTTAATCCGATCGACGGACACAGTCTCAGGCCTTCCACCAACGTCCACCACCAGGCTCTTGTCCCTGTGACGTATTACCCTGAACGGACCGTCGTAAGGGGGCCGCAGGGGACCGCAGTGGGCGTTGTGGCGAATAGAAACGAAATCCGCCGACCGTAATCCGGGGGACACCCGGAAAGCTGGGTTGCTGTGCTGCGACGTGGGGACAGGCGCGAATGTCCCGGCGGTCTCCAGCGGGGAGGAGCGCTGCCCGGCCGCAGACCAGGGCACAGTGGCGGTGGGAATGAATTCCCCGGGGACCCGTAGCATCTGGCCATAGACGAGCTCCGCCGACGAGGACTACAGGTCTTCTTTGGGAGCACACCTGAGGCCGAGCATAACCCACGGGAGCTTATCCACCCAGTGGCTGTCTGTCAAGCCGGCACGCAGTGACGCCTTCATGGACCGGTGAAACCACTCAAACAATCCGTTAGCCTGGGGGTGATATGCGGTGGTGCGGTGCAGCTTGACCCCAAAACCCACAGCAACAGCGTTCCACAGCTCAGAGGTGAACTGAGAACCGCAGTCAGAGGAGAGGTCAGACGGGGTCCCAAAGCGCGCAACCCACGTGCAGATGAAAGCGTGGGCGACGTCGGAAGCTGACGTTGAGGCAAGGGGAACGGCCTCGGGCCAGCGGGTCGTTCTGTCCACCATTATAAACAGGTAGGTGAAACCGTGAGAGGGGGGAAGCGGACCCACAAGGTCGACATTGACATGGTGAAACCTCCTCTCAGGAACCGAAAAAAGTTCAAAAGGGGCCCTAGTATGGCGGTGGACTTTGGCCCGTTGACAGGCCACGCACGAGTCGACCCAGGAACTCACGTCCTTCTTAAGCTCCTGCCACACGAACTTCTGCCACAACAACTTCACAGACGGCTTCCTACCGGGGTGGGAAAGATTGTGAACCGCCTCAAAAACGGATCGGCGCCAGTCCGCAGGGACCAGCGGTCGAGGCTGGCCCCTGGAGACGTCACACCACAGCTTTGTGCCAGAGTCACCGACCTTGACCTCCTCCAGGCGTAATCCCGGGACAGAGGCCTTGAGGGTCTGGATCCCGTGGTCCGAGGCCTGGTCAGCGCCCATGCGGAGGCAATCGAGGCCCAGCTGCACAGCTCCGATGACCGCTCTGGAGAGGCAGTCCGCGACCACGTTAGCCTTGCCAGCGATGTGTCGTATGTCCGTGGTGTACTCGGAGATGTACTGTGCTAAAGCAGCATCCCTCTCCTCTGTCATCATCCTTCTGGACCTGTCTGCTGCATTCGACACGGTGAACCATCAGATCCTCCTTCACACTCTCCAAGAACTTGGAGTCTCAGGCACTGCACTTTCCTTCCTCACCTCATACCTCAAAGACCGCACCCACAGGGTAACTTGGAGAGGGTCCGAGTCCGACCCTTGTCAATTAACTACAGGGGTCCCTCAGGGCTCTGTTCTTGGTCCCCTCCTCTTCTCCTTGTACACAAACTCGCTCGGATCTGTCATTAGCCCGCATGGTTTTTCATACCACTGCTAGGCTGACGACACCCAACTAATTCTGTCCTTTCCCCGCTCAGAGACCCAGGTCGTCGCACGCATCTCTGCTTGTCTAGCTGACATCTCTCAGCGGATGTCTGCTCACCACCTCAAGCTCAACCTTGACAAGACTGAACTGCTTTTCCTTCCGGGAAAAGATTGTCCCACTCTTGACCTAACAATCAACATCGGCCCCTCTGTTGTTTCCCCGACTCAGACTGCAAGGAATCTGGGTGTGACCCTAGATAACAAACTGTCCTTCACTGCAAACATCTCTGCTACAACCCACTGCTGCAGATACACTCTTTACAACATCAGGAGGATACGTCCCCAGCTGACCCAGAAAGAGACGCAGGTTCTGGTCCAGGCTCTCATCATCTCACGCCTAGACTACTGCAACTCCCTCCTGGCTGGTCTACCTGCATGTGCCATCCGACCTCTGCAGCTCATCCAGAATGCAGCGGCTCGTCTGGTCTTCAACCTTCCTAAATGTTCCCACACCACGCCGCTCCTCCGCTCCCTTCACTGGCTTCCAGTAACTGCTAGAATCCACTTCAAGACACTGGTACTTGCATACCATGCTGTGAATGGATCTGGCCCTTCCTACATCCAGGACATGGTTAAACCGTACACCCCAGCACGTGCACTCCGCTCTGCTTCAGCCAAACAGCTCGCTGCACCCGCTCTGCGAGGGGGACCCAAGTTCCCATCAGCAGAAACACGTGGGTTTGCTATCCTGGCTCCAAAATGGTGGAATGAGCTCCCCATTGAAATCAGGACAGCAGAAAGCTTACACATCTTCTTCAGACTGAAAACTCATCTCTTTGGACTCCACTTCCAGAGATAGAATTACTAACAAAGCACTTATATACTAATAAAGGGCTGGCTGATCTAAAGCCAGTTGAGGAGCACTTGAAATGTTTGGCTCTATGAAACCTGATGTACTTATATGATTCTGTTTTCTTCAAGGTTGTATCTTCCTGGTCGAATGTACTTATTGTAAGTCGCTTTGGATAAAAGCGTCAGCTAAATGCAATGTAATGTACGAAAGCTGGCGTTGCTGTCGGGCGGTCCACGGCTCGGCCACCTTGGACATGCTGAAGATCAGTGGCTTGTGATCCACGAACGCTGCAAACTCCCAGCCTTCCAGCAGGAAACGGAAGTGGCGAACCGCCAAATAGAGACCAAGGAGTTCTCTGTCGAAAACGCTGTACTTGCGCTCCCTGGGAGTCAACTAAACGTTAAATATCTATTAAAAGAAAGGACACATACAAATCAAATTCTGAAACTAAGACACAAGTCTGTAGGACGGCAGTAAGCGGAGGTCTGGGTGGAGGATGTTCCTGGTGATGATCCGCTGTGCACTTTTCAGATTAGGGCTCCTTTTCCAGCAGATCCATTTCTCCAGAAGTTTCCTAATTACAGAGAAAAACATGAGAAAAAGAAACAAGTGAATTAATCATATTAAACACAGGGTTGCAAAAGTATTATTGCAAAATGTAACTCTAAGCATTTCAGACTAACAATCCCTAAATGATCATTTTAAATGATGTACTGTTCTGGTTTTTAAAAAACTAAAGAGATGCAATGACAGTCACACGTGCATCCCTTTGACAGCACTTCACAAACTAACATCAAGCAAAAGGATGCTGTCTATTTTTGATTGTCTTATTATTATGGGATTAGGATAAATTAAATAAACTTTAACCTAAATAAAAGATGATCAAATCTGGTGGAAATATTTAAAATAGGCTTTCTTTTAGCTTCAAAGCAGCATGAGCTGAATACAAAGGTTGCAATGTCTGACTTTTTTTGTCGTCTGTGAGGAAAATAAATGGCTCAGAGCCTCAAAATACTGAAATCTGTAATTTTTAAAATATTTTTTTCCTTCTAATTTGTTATTCTTTTCTAAATAACACTCTGTTATTTACTCACCAATAACACATAATTATCCTTGTTTTTATTTATTTGTTTGATTCCACAATCTCAGGCTTTTTTGTCGTCCGTCAGGAAAAATAACCGGAAACAAACGCCTATAAGGGACATTTCGAGCATCATTGCGATACACAGCCAATGAACTGATTACCCAAGATCCTCAGCTATGGTTTAAGCTCGCTGATTGGATGTTTTAGCCACAATGCATGTAGGGATATGGTGTTAATGAGATATGAAATCCGCAAAACCTTTTTTTAAAGAAAATAATTTATTCAGAGTGTTCAATCAATCAATGTTTATTTATATAGCCCAATATCACAAATGTTACATTTGTCTCAGTGGACTTCACAGTGTGTACAGAATATCAGTATGACAATACGACACCCTCTGTCCTTAGACCCTCTGTCCTTAGACCCTCACATCGTACAAGGAAAAACTTCCGGAGAAAACCCCACAGTTTAAAGGGGAACATGGAGAAACCTCAGGGAGAGCAACAGAGGAGGGATCCCTCTCCCAGGACGGACAGACGTGCAATAGATGCCGTGTGTAAATTGAAAAGATAATACATTTACAACATAGGTAGACCAAATGTTTGGAAATGCATGTGTGTATCATAGGAAGATGAATCCATGAGTATATCCATCCAGGACTTATGATCCAGGACCACAGCCACGACTCAAGATCCAGGACTCGCGATCCATGCACAGGAGCGCAGGATCATCCATGACTCCGGATCCCGGCGTATATAGACACCAAAAAGAAAGACATTTGGGGAAGCTGGGTTAATCGGAACATGAGAGTACACAGGTATAGACAGAGAGAAGGAAGAAGTAAGATGTCCCCCGACAAACTAAGCCTATATCAGCAAAACTAGGGGCTGAATCTAATCAGCCCTAACTATAAGCTTTATCAAAAAGGAAGCTCTTAAGCGCACTCTTAAAAACGGATAGGGTGTCTGCCGCCCGAACACAAACTGGAAGCTGATTCCACAAAAGTGGAGCTTGATAAGAAAAGGCTCTGGCTCCCATTGTACTTTTAGAGACTCTAGGAACAACCAACAACCCTGCATTCTTGGAACGCAATGCCCTAGTAGGACAGTAGGGTATAATGAGTTCTTTAAAGAGCAACTTCCAAGTTAAAGACACCTGTGAATAAATGTGTAGGAAAATGATGAATACACTAGATTTTCAAAAAAAAAATCACTTCTACATAAAAAAGCCTCGGCACGTGACCTCCCGCGTGTGACGTAACATGGGGGAAACAAGGGGGAGAGCGGCCGGTGTAACGTATTAATAAACATGGATCCCAATGCTAATTTCGACACAGAAGACACAGAAGAAGTTGAACATGAATATTCGAATGCATATGACGGACCACAACCTTATAATGATGAGCCTGCTAGGCATCCAAGAGACCAGGAGCAGCCAAGGATTAGAAGAAATAACGGCCATGGGAGAGAAATGGAGCTGTGGTGTGAGGAGAACCAGTGGAGAACTGGGCAGCTATCTTGGTGAGTGACCGGCGTTAGCTACAGAATGTTAGCTAACGTCACATCACAACATTGTGAAGTTAGCTATCATATATCAGGCTATAACTAAAGTAGCATTGATAATATAGTAACGTTACTGGCAGGACTGTTGATACTGATCCATAACAGAAACTAATGCCAAGTATCAGCCGTATCTCGCGTTACCTAATGCAACTCCACACTACGGTGCTGTGTACCGGAGGAGAGAGAGAGAGATACGGCTGATACTTGACGATCTGGCAGAGAAAGGTTGTGGAGCCTCCGTTGATATGCTGTTGTAAATGGCTTGATGGAAAGCAGGTGTGTAGTCGGGGAGGGTGCACAGCTGATTGCAGCAGGTGAGTGGAGGTTGAGCCGCGAGCCAGGAGTGACAGCCACCACGCACACACAAACAACACAGACAGGGGGAAACAAACAAACACAAAGGAGACGGCTGGAGCAGTACAGCCACCACAGCGTTACCTAATGCAACTCCACACTATGTCTTACGGTGCCGTGTACCGGAGGGGAGAGAGAGAGAGCAGCGAAGGGGGGGGGGGGGGGGGGGGGGAAGAGAGAGAGAGAGAGAGAGAGAGAGAGAGAGAGAGAGAGAGAGAGAGAGAGAGAGAGAGAGAGAGAGAGAGAGAGAGCAGCGAAGGGGGGGGGGGGGGTAGAGAGAAGTAATACGGTTTCCTGATAAAGCTGTGGAGAGTATGTGCTGCAGGGAGGTGGATGCACAACGCACCCAGGAACAAACGCTAGCTCCGGTCCTTTTCCCGCACAGCTGATATAAAAGGACTTTTATTTTACTTTTTTAAAGATATTACTGATTTTCTTTGAATATAAGAATGTAAATACTGAGTCTGAAATAATATAACAATATGCTGTAAAATTATGTGAAAACATGAATAAAACTACACATCTTCAGATGTTGTACACATACTTGCCAACCAGGGGCGGACCTAGCACATTTGGTGCCCTAGGCGAGCTTCACCACTGCGCCCCCCCCAAAAAAAATATCAAAACATCTTAACAGTTATACAGTAAAGTACTGCAGCTTTATTTATTACAAGCAAGAACAAGAGCTAAGAATAAATGTAAAGTGCACACTAAAGAATTAAAACAAATAAACAACTTAGCTAACAAACAATAATAATATCAATAACAAACAATAAAAGAATGTGCAAATTTGCTTTCAAAGAAAATTAAGAAGAAATGTAAAGTGCACACTAAAGAATTAAAACAAACAACTTAGCTAACAAACAATAATAATAATAACAATAACAAACAATAAAATAACGTGCACATTTGCTTTAAAAGAAAATTATGTATTGTAAAATATGTTACACATGTCAAATAATCAAAATATAATATGCTAAATAAACAAACAAATACATAAAAATTACAAATTCACTTTGTCTCAAGAACTATTTACATTCCACTCCCTATCATCACACAAGGTTGGCCTACATATTAGCTCCTACTGGTTTCCATTTACAGTGCAATCCTTCTGGCCTTCCTCGCTGCAAAGTCATCAATCACATCATCATATGAAATCTGACCACCAACCTCATGGTTAATACTGATTACAGCCAGACCACTGAGGCGTTCTTGAGCCATGGTGGACCTCAGGTATGTTTTCAAGAGTTTTAATTTGGAAAAACTCCTCTCGGCTGAAGCTACTGTTACTGGTAGCGTTGCACTGATCCGCAGAGCAATACACAAGTTGGGATATATTTCGGTGAGCTGCTTTGTGTGTATGAATTTCAACAACTCAAGAGTTGTCATGCTCTTTGATGGCAAGTCAGGTACATTTTCCAACTCCTGAGCCAGCTCCTTCCCATCCAAATCAGATTGCCCTCCATGGCTTAAGGTGTGTGCAAGTGCCTCTGCTTGCTTCATCAGCTCTTGGTGTGGCAGGTCTGGGAAGTTGTACAGAATGCCAAACTTGTCTTGCACATGTTCAAGAGTGGTAAACCTCTCCTTTTGTGCTGACACTGCAGCATCTACCACCACGTTAAAGAACGTTACCTCCAGATTTTGCAAGGCATTCCTCAATGGCTCATCAGGAGACTCATATGAGAAGTGCCTCTTTGTTGACTTCAGCCGCTTTTGCACAAGGACTGCATCCACATTCATGTCTTCACACATGTCCTTGGCTGATGTTTGTGAAGCCACAAAGCCTGTGGCTCTGTAGGATTTGAGAGCTTTTTCAGTCTTTTTCAGTAGACTTACTGCTACATCCACTTGCATTGTTTGGGACTGCAGGACTTTGCTCACCTGCTGAATTTGACTTAACATGTCATACCAGACCACTGTGCACAGTGAAAAGCGGAATGACCCCACTTCTTCTGCCAGAGACTGGGCTTCAATCCTGATGATTGGGTCTTTGGCCTGGTTTCTCACCTCAAGCAGTGCCTCTCTCACAGCTGCGGCTTCATATCGCAGAGGCTCCACAGCTTTCACTCTGCTCTCCCATCTGGTTTCTGACCACATTTTGAGTGAAAGGTTGACGTGTTTCTTGAGGATGGCCCATCTCTGTGTAGAGGCAGAAAACAGGCAGTATAGCTTCTGCACAATGCCAAAAAATGATATGGCATCTTTGGAGCTTTTGGCAGCATCAGCAATGACCAAATTGAGTGTATGTGCCCCACAAGGCACAAACAAAGCTCTTGGGTTCAACTGCAGTAGCCTGGCCTGTACTCCCTTGTTCTTCCCTCTCATATTTGCGCCGTTGTCATATGACTGTCCTCTGCAGTCATCAAAGGCAATCTGCAACTCCTCCAGCCTCTTCAAAATCAGGGCGGACAAACTTTCACCTGTGGACTCCTCTGCTACTAGGAATCCCATGAAGTGCTCTTTAATCTGGGGGTCTTCTTCCAGTGTCACAATTCTGATGACTACTGACAGCTGTTCAGTGTGGCTAACATCCGGGGTGCAATCTAAAATGAGGGAAAAGTACTTGCATTTCTTTATTTCTTGCACTATTGTTGATAGAATCTTTCCACTGATGCATTCAATCAACTCATTCTGAATGGTTTTGCCCAAGTAGCTGTGGTGGGATGTTTGACTTTTAATCTTGTGGATGTGGTCTTTCATCACTGGGTCAAACTGCGCCAAAAGCTCAACCTCTTTCAAAAAGTTTCCATTTGAAGGAGAGTATTTCTGTCTTTCCTCTCAATGCCATATTTCGCCCTGCCAGAGACTGTACAATAGCAACCAGTCGTGTCAGCACTGCTCTCCACCGACTCTTCTCTGCCTCAAGGAGGGCCTGCTCTTGTTTGTCTATTGTTGTACCTTGTTTTAATCGAACTGCCAATTCTTTCCATGACGCCAAATTGTTCAGGTGTTCCGGACTATTTTCATGGCTGGTCAAAGCAGCACTTGCATTTTTCCAATCCGACAGTCCTGCATTTGTTAAATTAATTTGTTTTGGAGATAAAAGTTGACAACAAAAACAAAAAAGACTGTTCTTCTTTTTTGAATATGTCACCCAACTTCTTTTGATCCTTTCTCCATTTACTAAGGTCCTGCTGAAGTACTGGTGGTGGCAACTTCTCCCATCATCTCTCCTTGGGAAAATGAAATCAGGTGTTATCTGATATGGTCCTCTCCGAACAAACTCTGTCCTCATTGTGTCTGTGAGATGTGAAGGGCAGTCAGCAGGATCGGTTGGTAGTGGATCGTCTGTCTTTGCTGCATCTGGAGGGCATGTGAAGCACATTTTCTCACCTCATATTCACAATATCTTCACACACACACACACACACACACACACACACACACACACACACACACACACACACACACACACACACACACACACACACACACACACACACACACACACACACACACACACACACACACACACACACACACACACACACACACACACACACACACACACACACACAATTCCAAAAAGGTTGGGACAGTGTGTAAAATGTAAATAAAAACAGAAAGCAATTATTTGAAAGCATGAGGACAATTAGGTTTATAGCTAAACATCTTTACATTCATAAGGCACACACCTGAGAAGAGTGTATGGGTGGAATCTGTGGTGCAATCAGGATGAGATGCAGCAGGCTGTTCTGACGTTCCTTGCAGTGGTTCTAGGTCTATAAATATAGAAAGAACACACAAGAGCAAATATATTGACTGGATTTCACATTCAATTATTTATCATCAGGAACATCTATTGACACATTGCACTCACCTGAGGAAGCCGGCACAGCTGAGGTGCATGGCGGTTCCTTGTCAACTGATGCAGCAGATGGTCCCAGATATTTTAAAAGTGAATCTAAAATGATATAACAAAATGTGTATTATCAACATTGAATCATTTCCATTTGTTAAATGTAGCTATTATTTAGTTAGTAAGCATTAGGACAGCCTGACAGGTCTGATTCAACTAATCAAGAGCTATGCCTATCTTATTAGAACAGTTGAATCAGGTGTGTTAGTTCTGGGTTGGAACGAAAACATTCAACAGGACTGGAGTTGAGAATCACTGAGCTAGTTAGCTAACGTTAGCGCACATTATGACAGGGTTGAATTTGGCAAATGTTTGACTCGGATAGTCAATGTGCTTTCTGAGGTAAACTTAACGTTAGCTAACGTTACCAACTAACTAACATTCCACCACACTGGCTAGCTCGCTACACCAAAACTAACATTGTTTTTATTACTAATATTTCTATTTCATGACACAAAGAAAATAGCCTGATGACAGTTTCGACTGAATGGCAATAACAAACGCTGGCTAGCTAACGTTGGCTTGGCTAACTAGCAAGATTACATGATCCATTCGCTAATGTTGACAATACAATCAAAATTGCATACCTTTCACCTTGGCACGTTTCTCTTCTTCTTCTTTTCTTCTGTTTTTATACTGCGCCCCAGATGGCTTTTGCCTCTTCATAGTTCTCTAACGTTAGTCTTTCTTTCCTCAACGCTCAATTTGATAAACACTTGACCGATACCCATCAATGCACAGCGCTCTAGCATGTTCTGACTGTGAACACCTAAAGCCGAGGCTCTCCGACCGACCGTTTTAGATTTTTGGCTCATTTTCCCTTATGTTAGAATTTTTTTTTTATGTAAGAATAATGGTTGCAGATATAGAGGGGGGGCGCCAAAACTGCGCCAAGCAAAAAAAAAAAAAAAAAAAAAAAAAAAATGTTTTGTTGCAATTTTTGGCGCCCCCCTCTGGGTGGCGCTCTAGGCAACCGCCTATATTGCCTGTAGGAAGCTCCGCCCCTGTTGCCAACCTTTAGACCTCAGAAATCGGGAGCATTTCAAGATGCAAAGTTGGGGGGGGGGGGGGGGAGGGGGGGGGGGCTAGTGGATCGCCGGAGCTGTTAGATTAACATTAACATGCTTATTGTAGTTGTAAGTGCACTGCCTTGCGGCCTGTAGCACCGTCCTTGATGGAGCATATGTGTGGGCAGGAGAGGAGTGAGCAGAGAGTAGAGTAGTTGTCGATTCTTGTTCTGTTTTCTGTGAATATCTGCCTCACCCTCTCAGACTTTGAGTTGCGCGCGCTACTAAAGAGACGTGTTACCATGGAAACCAAACAATGGTGTAGCTGTATTAAAGTCAGAGTGGAAACAGTCGTGTGTAAATCAGATTTTTTGAGAAATCGGGAGAAATATGACCCCGGGAGGAAACCGGGAGAGGGCAATGAAATCGGGAGTCTCCCGCGAAAATCGGGAGGGTTGACAAGTATGGTTGTACATCAACACGTTCTCACTCCCAACCCGTCACATATTGACGGACGGTCAGGGCCCCCTTGGAAGTCAGTTTTCAACGGGCAGGGCATCCCATTGACTTGCAGCTCCCTGAACATTGGTAATAGAGGAGTTGGGGTCGCGGGGAAATGCTCTCCGCAGATCCATTCTCACAGCGTTTATCAACCTTTTTCTAACTCAATATCAAGCCACACTTATTGTTTTTACTTCTTTATTTTAATTGAATAATGTAGGACTTTTGTTGATGTCAGTTATGGGGAGAGTAGGGGCTCAGAAAACTGAAATCTGTATTGTTTCATCGTTTTTTCCTTCTAATTTTGTATTCTTTTCGAAACCACACACTGTTATTTACTCAACAATAACATCATTATACACTAATTGCTCCGCATAAGCGTATAATAGTGCACCGCATTTGCGCTTCAGATGAGGAGGTGAGGCCCCCTCATAACTGCATGAACCCGTATGGCACAATACAACTCAGACTGGCTTACCTGTACGTCAATCAAGTGGCAAATGCCATAGTAAGGATGGATGATAGGCTAAAAGTAGTTTATTAAAAAAAGAAATGTCTTTATTTTTTTTCAATGCCATGCGATCTACCCACACTACCCTTCCGATCGATCACGATCGACGTATTGGGCACCCCTGCTTTAGAGAATTTTACACCCGGAAGTAAGTATTCTCTCCGCTTCACTTGACAAACCCCGTGATAGTCCTCAAGCTCTGTGATTTGGATGTTTGAGTGTGCTCCGAGGGTTATGCCGAGCGTCGAACAGCACTTTGAAATGGGATGGAACCACGGCAGACTGTCCAAAACTGGATTTGAACGGGTCCACCCCATGTCTATACCTCCACCATTAAACTGTCATATTCTGCACATTTCTTATACTATCTACATACATCTTATAAGAGTATAATACATATGTATTAAAATAAGTGCTTCCACATACAGTAGTTAGCATTGTAGGAAAGCAATATATTAGTACTTTGTCAGACTTAATATTTATACCCCCAAAGCTTTTTTCTTATTCAAAAGAAGACCTTAACCTAAAGTATTCTTTAATGTTTAAATAAAGCTTTATTAGTTTGTCTGTTTCTGTCTCCTATTAATATCTAATACAAATAATACATTTCAATAACGTGCTGTAACCACCAGGTGTCCCTGTCTATCAGCTGTGCACCGTTATGGTGTAAATATACCAATATACTGATTGGATCAAATATAAAAGTCAGCTAAATTAGTGTTGATCCTGCGAGGAGACGTATTGTGTGAAGAGAAATTGAAGATTTAGTTTGATTGCTGATATATTTATGATCCACGTCACGTTTTCAGTTTCGGCGGCAGTTCTTCCTGTTTGTCTAGAAGTCTTCTCATCAGGGCTCTATAAATAGAGAACTACGGCAGATCTGTAATATGTAATGCAGCCAAACCGTGTAATACAATGCTGTTATGTGATGACTTCCAAAGAGAAAAGCAAGCACACTCGGAATAAAGTATTATTTTATTTTTAAAAAATGTTTTCGGATTTCACATCAACAGGAAGTCCGGTTAACTAAAATGTCCGTGCGGAACAATACCCCAACCCATAGATCCGCGGGTGAATAATAATCACCACATTACACACATCCCTTCACATTTTAATTTACATTAAAATATTTCGTGAGGCCTTTTAAAATGTTTTTAAATATAATTTGGGTTATAGTTGAAGAGTTTGTAAATTATTGCGTTGCGCAATCGCACAACGGCACATCCATTAATTCCACAACCACACACATGGATTAACATTGATTTAATACATTATGTAGCCTTTGTTTCTGCTAAAAGAGGTGTCGACCAGCTGGGGCAACAAGAACATTTGCAAAATCGAGTGTGGCTATTAAAAAAAAGATATTATTAAATTAATATTGACAATAACAACCGACCGTCGGGGTAGCATTTGCCGGGGAGCGTTCTCATCGCGTCTATTATCAACGCTATGGGAGGTCTATGAAGGTCTATGGGACGCCCTGCCTGTTGAAAACTGACTTCCAAGGGGTACCCTGTACGTAATAGAGTGACGGGGAGGGGCCCTGACCGTCCGTCAATATATGACGGGTTGGGAGTGAGAACGTGTTGTGTACATACATAAGTGTCCTACACTAATAATACTAAGTTATTATGGCTGTGTTTACCTTGTGTGCACCGCCTAGTGGTTAAAGCACGTTATTTAATTATTGTTGTTATGTTATATTTGAGGAAAAAAATATTAAGAGTACATACTTTCATAGGGGGAAAGTAGAAGGTCAATGATAGGAATATAGAATATAACAAATCAAGAAGATACTGTAAGTGATCTCTACAATAAACATTAAATAAACAAAGAAACAAGACTAAACAAACATTCCAAACAACAGAGTACCTGTTAGCATAAATGCTACAAACATTTCAACTGCCGTTGAAACAAGTTTAGCATCAGTCATTGTGCTCCATGTTTTTTGAATATGCTCAGTTTAAATGTGCAACTAAGACAATATAAGATTTGGTACTTACAGACATAAAGACCCTAGGATTTGAGCAAGGATTTTGTTGACAGGAAACCACCCATGTGCTCCATAGATAATCAGAAGCAGGAAACTACGGCAAGCTTTTATGGACACACAGTGCAAAACCCAAAACCAGGGGTGCCCAATACGTCGATCGTGCCACAGTTTATCCGCCGTTTATCCCCCCGCCGTTTATCCCCCCGCCGTTTATCCCCCCCACCCGCCCCGCCCGACACAGATTGGGGCAGGGGGCGGCCCTGTAAGTAGATCACTTGGGCGTGGTCATTTTAAAAGTAGCTCCCAAGCTGAAAAAGTGTGGGCACCCCTGCCCAAAACCCTTTGCAGGCCCTCTTAAAGGGGCAGCACACTCCCCGCTTGGTATAATGTACCACTAAGTCCCTTTGAGAAGGAGAACAACTTCAGAGGCTGGTCTTGAATACACCCTGGGAGAACCAATGGAAGTACGGGGGATCACCCGTACTTCCACTTTACGGACACTGTTGTCTTGACCGGGAAAGGTATTTACTATAAGTCCAGTAGGCTATTTGTTCCTTTTGACCTGTCCGTCCTTCAGAAGCACAACGTCTCCGATTTGCAAGATAGTCTTATCTGCTTGCCAGAGTTAGGAAAAGGGACCACATTACTCCTGTTCTGGCTGCCTTACACTGGCTCCCTATAGAACACAGGATAGAATTCTTCTTCTCGCCTACAAAGCCGTTAATGGGCAGGCGCCATCTTACCTTAAAGAACTCATTATACCCTACTTTCCTACTAGGGCATTGCGTTCCAAGAATGCAGGGTTGTTGGTTGTTCCTAGAGTCTCTAAAAGTACAATGGGAGCCAGAGCCTTTTCTTATCAAGCTCCATATTTGTGGAATCAGCTTCCAGTTTGTGTTCTGGCAGCAGACAGCCTATCCGTTTTTAAGAGTGCGCTTAAGACCTTCCTTTTTGATAAAGCTTATAGTTAGGGCTGATTAGATTCAGCCCCTAGTTTTGCTGATATAGGCTTAGTTTGTCGGGGGACATCTTACTTCTTCCTTCTCTCTGTCTATACCTGTGTACTCTCATGTTCCGATTAACCCAGCTTCTCCAAATTTCTTTCTTTTTGGTGTCTATATACGCCGGGATCCGGAGTCATGGATGATCCTGTTGCTGTGGTCCTGTGTCCTGGATCCTCTATCCTGAGTCCTGATCTGAGTCCGGGTCGTGGCTGAACCTGTCTCTGTGGTCCTGCCTGACTCATCATATTACTTCCCTGATGGCTCCCACAGGATTGTTGACATCCTCGTGGATTCATCATCTTATTATACACACATGCATTTCCAAACATTTGGTCTACCTATGTTGTAAATGTATTATCTTTTCAATTTACACACGGCATCTATTGCACGTCTGTCCGTCGTGGGAGAGGGATCCCTCCTCTGTTGCTCTCCCTGAGGTTTCTCCCATTTTTCCCTTTAAACTGTGGGGTTTTCTCTGGAATTTTTTCCTTGTACGATGTGAGGGTCTAAGGACAGAGGGTCTAAGGACAGAGGGTCTAAGGACAGAAGGTGTTGTATTGTCATACTGATATTCTGTACAAACTGTGAAGTCCACTGAGACAAATGTAACATTTGTGATATTGGGCTATATAAATAAACATTGATTGAATTCTAAATGAACTGATTGTAATCTGCTGCAAAACACAAACAATATGCAGGAATGTGAGTCTGTTTCAGAGGCCTTTTACTTTTAGTTTGGTTTGATGATATAAACAGAACTGAATCAAACTGAAAACATCGTACACATTCTCTATATCAATAAGTCATTGGTTCTTCTTTTAGACCAGAACAGACTGATAACTCAACAGGAACTATCAACAACATCTCAATGGAAGTTTCAAGACACAACATTTCATTAACCAAACTGATTATTAGAGAAACTACTCTGCAGATTAATCAGTCAGTGGTTATAGTATAAATCAGAAAAGTAGTATGACAACAACATTAAACATATTCAAAACTTCTGTTGATAAAAAAGGAGTTTATAAGAAGTCATGTATGAATATTGTCAAACAGAGTTTATACAGCCAGAAAGATTTTTCTCATGTGAGTTGTCGAAGGACTAATTAATTGTCCTTTTTTTTGTTGCAGATTTGACTTGAAAAATGTCAGGTTCAGAAGAGCCTCCAGGGTTGTCCTCAGTCTCCGGTTGTAAATGTCTCTCTGGATCTGAGCTCCTGGCTGGTTCTGGTCCTCCACAGTCCTCTCCATCAGCTTCTGTTTCCAGGTGTTCAGCTGAGCTGCTGGCTGGAGGCTCCTCTGTGTTCTCCACAGTTTGAGTTTGATGAAGCTGTGAGGACTGACGACCAACACACTCATGTCTTTTGACCTGACGACTCCAGGTAAATCTTTTGTCACAAACATTGCAGCTGAATGGTTTCTCTCCTGTGTGGATTCTCATATGTCTCTTTAAATCTCCTCTCTGTGTAAAAGATTTCTCACAGACTGAGCAGCTGAATGGTTTCTCTCCTGTGTGGATTCTCATGTGTCTCTGTAAATCTCTTCTCTCTGCAAAAGATTTCTTACAGACTGAGCAGCTGAATGGTTTCTCTCCTGTGTGTATTCTCACGTGTGCAATTAAATTCCCACGATCTGCAAAAGATTTCTCACAAATTACGCAGCTAAATGGTTTCTCTCCTGTGTGTATTCTCATGTGTCGTTGGAAATGTCCTCTTTTTGGAAAGGATTTCTTACAGATTGAGCAGAAGAATGGTTTCTCTCCTGCAATTCCAAATCTTTTCGCACACTGAGAGCATCTAAGGTGTTTCTTTCCAGTCCTACGTCTTGCATCACTGACATGGTCTTGTTTATTTCTCTGAGACTTTGAATCTGGTTCTCTGGTCTCCTTCCAATCTCCACTGTCTTCAGTGTCAGGTTCAAAAGAGTCTCCAGTTTCAGGTTCAGAAGAGTCTCCTGGGTTGTCCTCAGTCTCTGGTTCTAAATGTCTCTCTGGATCTGAGTTCCTGGCTGGTTCTGGTCCTCCACAGTCCTCTCCATCAGCTTCTGTTTCCAGGTGTTCAGTTTGTCTTTGATGAAGCTGAGAGAACTGAGGTTTCTCTTCATCATCTTCACTCTTCACAGGGACAGGAGTGAATGTGGACTTGGTGATATCAGCCTCCTCCAGCCCTTGAAGCTGCTCTCCCTCCGGACTGCTCCAGAGTTCCTCCTGTTCCTCTTTAATGTGTGGGGGGGGCTCTGGGTCCTCCTGGTCCAGACTGGAGCTCCACTCCTGCTGCTCAGGGGGAACCTGTTCTTTAACCACCACCAGCTGCTGGACATCTGCAGGAAACAGGAAACACATACTTAGAGAAACTGGCCCCCCCTTTGGAGAAAAAAAAAAAAGTTGGGCCCCTCCAACACAAGTCAGGCTCAGTGGCGGCGCCAGAGATTTATTTTGGGGGTGCTGTGGGGTAGCTTTACGTTTCATAGAGGGTGCTCAAACATCTAGGGTTTCCCATTAATGGACCGGGCGCTACAGTGGAATTTTCTACTGCAACAATCCCCACACGCACATACCCAACGTACCCGTGTGTGTGTGTGTGTGTGTGTGTGTGTGTGTGTGTGTGTGTATAGAGACACTGTGATGGATCGTTGGAGCTATGTGTAACTCAAGGCATATGCTCGAATGGGAGCTGCCTGGACGCTGCAATCATGTTGCGCGCACTATCCGTGCTGATTGTGCTGACTTTTCGTACAATGTCCCACTGTCTGGCTGCCTGCATGAAGTCAAGTGCTCGGCGCAGTTGTCGGCGAAATGTCGCTCCTCTGTTGTCATTGAAACAGCTCCTTATATCCGTTAGCATAGCTAGCTAGCACCAGATGCTAACAACAACAACAATACACGTAAGGTCTCTCTCTCGCACCACACATACACACACCCTCCCGGTCCTCCCGATGGCCAGTCGGTGCCTGCCGGTGAGCGTGGAAGTGTGGTCTGCCACAAGTGGGCAGCAGGAGCGGGGCTGTCAGCATCAGCTTGTAGATGGTATTTTAAGCTCGATGCGCTCTGAAACTACGGGGCGGCCGAGGACAAAAAATACACATGCGTTAATCGCGTTAAAATAATTAGTGGCGTTGATTTTTCTTTGCGTTAACTTGACAGCCCTAATTAAAAGAAAACACATATTTCCTCTACACGTGTTTCTTGTCAACACTCAATGGAGTAAACTAATATACATGTAAACAAAAACAACGACATCAAGCAGCTACGTTGCCGTTTCGCTCCCTGCAAAAAATCTTCGGACTTTCTCTGACTGATTGAACTGGGGCTGGACGAGCCGCGTAGGACATAACTGATGGACCTGTGAAGCTTTACGGCCCGTCCACACAGCGGCGTGCGTTGAAGCCTGCCGGCGGGCGTGTCTGAAACTCGACCAACAACCAATCACCTGAATCTCCCGCCTCTGACGCACAAGCAGTGGTTTGATTGGCTAGAGCTTGAACATTGCTCAACTTTTGCAGCGAGCCACGCCAGCAAAGCTCCGCTTCGCTTCCGACAATGCAGTTCGGCGAAAAGTGACGTCGCCCCATTCAAAGTGAATGGTGAAGCTTTCAACGCACGCCGCTGTGCTGACGGGCCTTTACAGGAGGCAGAAGCTTAGATCACTGGACAACAGAGTTGGTCACAGTGTGCACAGACAGGGTTAACGTCGGTATGAACAACAGAATTGTGCCAAAACTCCGCCAACTGGCTGCAGTGGGAGACTCCCCTGTGCACATTCTGTGCCCCGCACACACACTGGAGAACTGTGCAAAATCAGCTGATCACAACGTTCACGCTCTGTGGTCAAGCTGCTGCAGTTTTATTTACAACAAAGTGGAGTAAAACACACAGTTGCAAACTTACGTGGGTGTTAATAGAAGAGTTTGAAATCAGATAGAGGTGGAAGAAGTACTCAGATCTTGTGTAGGAATACTCTGTTACAGTAAAATTCCTGCATTCAAAATGTTCCACAAGTAAAAGTAGAAAAGTATTCTCATCAAAATATAGTGAAAGTAGCGACAGTAAAAGTAGGGATTGTGCAGATTGGTCCATTTCGGGGGGTGCTAACACTTAACCATAAACGTTATTGTTTACTTTGTAGATAGGGATGGTTATCGAGAACGGGTACTAAGTCAATACCGGTACCTGATTGGACGGTATCGGTATACCGTTAAGCCGCTGGACAAACAGTGCTGCTATTGGTATATGTGTTACGTCTACTTCCTTAGTTTAACTTTAAACCATTCTGGTTGGTTGGGAACCCTCATCCCGTGTGATGTATCCGGTTTGAGACCCCTCTGATTGGCCACTGTAAATGCCACTCGTCATCTCTCTCAACAGCGCTCTTATTATAGGCTCTGTGCACAAGATGGCGTCTATCAACTTCCGGCGGCTGGGTGTGCGGCTGAGTACTTCCGGTTTGAGTACAGAGATTTGACAGCTTGACAGTTTGACAGTTTGTTATGACACACCGAGAGCAAGAATGAGCGGATTTCGGGGTAAAGAAAAGCGACTGGCCTTCCAGCGTGTAAGAAAGTCGGCACTACATTGCTGTGTGCCCCTTTGTACAAATTCGTCCCGTTATCAAAATCAGAATCCCTTTATTAGTCCCACAGAGGGGACATGTGCAGCGTTACAGCAGGAAAGAGCCACATACAGCTTAGTGTTGAATATCTTACATGCGTTAAAAAGTACTAAGTTATAATATAATAAACAATATGCTAAAAAAAAAAAAAAAGTTACACAATTTCCAAAAATACAGATCAAAAACAAATCAAATCTACAAATCAAATCCTGTAGCAGTTCTTAGGATTTAGCAGCCCGGTATATATTACAGTTATTAAAGATGGCATATGTATATAAAGTATATATTGCACACAAAGCACATATTGCACATAGTCTGACGGTATTTAACAGCAGCAAGTTACACAATGTTATAATCGGGAGATAAGTTTCCATTCATTTCGGCAAGCCTGGGCAACAACGATTAAACGATTTCTTGCTCCCAAACCAATTGTGTATTTCATTACAAAAAGCAGTTATACCATACTATGTTTAGGTACTAATGAATTATATCCTCAAAACAAACGCACGGATAAATAACAAAGGAAAATACATAATTTAATAAATCCACAATATGATAACATTTCACAGATTAATTTAATACACTTTTACAAAACATAGGTTGATGTTATATCGTGGGGAAAATACATATTTAAACATTTCAATTAGTCTGCATATTTAAGTAATGCTAGTTTATATAACAAATGAACAGATGAACAATATCTAGAAAGTAGATGCAAAAAATATATATAATGTGTGCATTTCCAACATATCCTCTGAAAGAGTGTTATATCAATGCAAGATAAGTTAGTTAGCATCCACAACTTTTTTTAATGGATAACTATTGAGTAAGTTGAGTAGTGAGCCATTCGTTTTTTTTTCGTGGTGCGATGTATGCTGAGAAGTCCTTGTATGCCTCGCTGACTTTGAGGACATCTGGGTCTGGCAGCTCCCCCCGCACGGCCTTGTGACGTGTACTCCTTTGAACATGTTTATATGATAATTAGGACTTTAAGAACAATTTTACACTCGGACAACGATCACAAAGTTGTAGCAGGCTACATACAATTACTTAGGACAATAGATATGACCTTACACCGTCAGCAACTGTAAACTGCTTTGGCTCAGTGGAGATGAACACCATGTCACTCTCTCTGCCTGGTTTCACACCCTATTAATTACACAAAAGAATTGTCAAATTAATTGAAAAGGTCGTTGATGCAACATACTAGATCAGCTCTTGGCACAAAGGAAATACTCATTAAACCGTGGATTGGTTGTGAACACACACTGTACTTACCATGGTTCTTGGCTTGTACCATCGCTGCTCTGTTTCAGTGCAGCTGAGGACAGGGGGTACAGCAGCCAGGTTGAGGAGTAGTGTGCGGTCTGGAACAGCAGTGCAACATTGTGGTTGCAGATTGCTGTTCCAGCTGCACAGGAACACTTTGCCACTGCAATCTCCACAGGTGAGCAGTTCTCAAAGACAATCTCCACAGGTGAGCAGTTCTTAAAGACAATCTCCACAGGTGAGCAGTTCTCAAAGACAATCTCCACAGGTGAGCAGTTCTCAAAGACAATCTCCACAGGTGAACAGTTCTCAAAGACAATCTCCACAGGTGAGCAGTTCTTAAAGACAATCTCCACTGGTGAGCAGTTCTCAAAGACAATCTCCACAGGTGAGCAGTTCTCAAAGACAATCTCCACAGGTGAACAGTTCTCAAAGACAATCTCCACAGGTGAGCAGTTCTCAAAGACAATCTCCACAGGTGAACAGTTCTCAAAGACAATCTCCACAGGTGAGCAGTTCTTAAAGACAATCTCCACTGGTGAGCAGTTCTCAAAGACAATCTCCACAGGTGAGCAGTTCTCAAAGACAATCTCCACAGGTGAACAGTTCTCAAAGACAATCTCCACAGGTGAGCAGTTCTCAAAGACAATCTCCACAGGTGAGCAGTTCTTAAAGACAATCTCCACTGGTGAGCAGTTCTCAAAGACAATCTCCACAGGTGAGCAGTTCTCAAAGACAATCTCCACAGGTGAGCAGTTCTCAAAGACAATCTCCACAGGTGAACAGTTCTCAAAGACAATCTCCACAGGTGAGCAGTTCTTAAAGACAATCTCCACTGGTGAGCAGTTCTCAAAGACAATCTCCACAGGTGAGCAGTTCTCAAAGACAATCTCCACAGGTGAACAGTTCTCAAAGACAATCTCCACAGGTGAGCAGTTCTTAAAGACAATCTCCACAGGTGAGCAGTTCTCAAAGACAATCTCCACTGGTGAGCAGTTCTTAAAGACAATCTCCACTGGTGAGCAGTTCTTAAAGACAATCTCCACTGGTGAGCAGTTCTTAAAGACAATCTCCACAGGTGAACAGTTCTCAAAGACAATCTCCACAGGTGAACAGTTCTCAAAGACAATCTCCACTGGTGAGCAGTTCTTAAAGACAATCTCCACAGGTGAGCAGTTCTTAAAGACAATCTCCACAGGTGAGCAGTTCTTAAAGACAATCTCCACAGGTGAGCAGTTCTTAAAGACAATCTCCACAGGTGAGCAGTTCTTAAAGACAATCTCCACTGGTGAGCAGTTCTTAAAGACAATCTCCACTGGTGAGCAGTTCTTAAAGACAATCTCCACAGGTGAGCAGTTCTTAAAGACAATCTCCACAGGTGAGCAGTTCTTAAAGACAATCTCCACAGGTGAGCAGTTCTTAAAGACAATCTCCACTGGTGAGCAGTTCTTAAAGACAATCTCCACAGGTGAGCAGTTCTTAAAGACAATCTCCACTGGTGAGCAGTTCTTAAAGACAATCTCCACAGGTGAGCAGTTCTTAAAGACAATCTCCACAGGTGAGCAGTTCTCAAAGACAATCTCCACAGGTGAACAGTTCTCAAAGACAATCTCCACTGGTGAGCAGTTCTTAAAGACAATCTCCACAGGTGAGCAGTTCTTAAAGACAATCTCCACAGGTGAACAGTTCTTAAAGACAATCTCCACAGGTGAGCAGTTCTTAAAGACAATCTCCACTGGTGAGCAGTTCTCAAAGACAATCTCTACATCAAAACAAAATGTCAGTCATTTTACATTTAGGACACTGCTTCAATACAACACAGACAAATGAGAAAGCTGAGAGCAGGCTGATCAGTAGTATTAGGTGTGGGAAAAGGCTAAACCATGTCAGGTTGTCAGTCACATCACATACACAGAAGTTCTGCTGTTTGGAATACTGTAATTTAAGGACATTCAAACAGATAAGCTCTCTCAGCTGTCTCAATTTATTATCTTATTATATTATAACTACATAAAATAGTGTTAGTAGAACGTTGAACAGCTTAACATAGATAGGGTAGAAAACCAGCACTTACCTAACACTGGCCAACACAAATAATTGGACCCTACATGGATTATACTAACCCTTCAGTAAAGAACAGCAGCCGTCACAACCAGTTTCTGGGGTTTCCATGACAGCAGAGACGGTGTTCAACCTCTCATTAAGAATCTTTGATGAAAGCTAAGTTTGGGTTTAGCTAATGTATTTATCATTTTACACGACAGGGTTACAAAATGAAAATAAATCTGTAGCCCCTTCATGCTACACACACATAGCTAGCTACCAGTTGATGTGAGCAAATGTATTGTCACTATGTAATCTGTTGCAACACGTCAGCTAGCTGGGCTTATTTGAATCCTAAATCACAGCTTACCGACTCTAGCCACATCAAAACCCCAGAACATGAACCTGGTTGAGGCTTTGAACCGATGAACACTTTTCATTTTCCTCCCTACTCTGAGATCGTGAGGCTTTTCATGCTTTCTCATGGACCTGTAACAGCTAGCTCTGATGCTCACTCTCCCTGAAGGTAGATCTTTGTTTGAAACTGTGGGGAATTGGACATCATTCATGTTATCCAAAACACGTAATAGTACATCATTAAAACGCTTTACTCTGTATCAAGACTGTCAAGTTGTCAAAGTTAGCCAGTAACTACAGCTTTGTTTGTCACTTACCTTCATTATTGTCGACGTAGCTGGATATGTAGCTACATCTTGAACCCCTTTTCTCTTTTGCTCCTCGGGGCTGAGCCTGCCGCTTGTACCAGCCGATGTACATCACTGTATATGTAGATAGATCTATCTACCCGCTCAACCACTCCACACCGTAGACCGGAAGTTTACAACCGCACACCCAGCCGCCGGAAGTTGATAGACGCCATCTTGTGCAACTAGCCCATTGTTGTGAGACTCCCGCAGGCATGGCGGACAGAGCGAAGCGATCAAAGGTCTGGGTGCACTTTAAAAAATGTAGTGGCGATAGTGCAAGGTGCAATCTATGTACTCACACCTACTACTTGCCTGATCAGCCTGCTCTCAGCTTTCTCCTTTTTCTGTGTTGTATTGAAGCAGTGTCCTAAATGTAAAATGACTGACATTTTGTTTTAATGTGTAGATTAAAACCCAGAAACCTGCAGGTCCGCTGCAACGCTTACTACTTTTAAATCCAGACTGAAGACTTTTCTTTTTGTCGCTGCTTTTAATTGAACTATTCATATCTTAGACTGCACTGTAACTTTTATCCATGTATTTTTTCTTTTAATGTTTATTTTATTATCTTTTCTTTTTAATGACTGATTTTAAATGCCATTTTCTTAATGTCTTTTATTTTTTGTAAAGCACTTTGAATTGCCTTGTGTTGAAAAGTGCTATATAAATAAACTTGCCTTGCCTTGCCTAGATTGTCTTGGAGAACTGTTCACCAGTGGAGATTGTCTTTGAGAACTGCTCACCTGTGGAGATTGCAGTGGCAAAGTGTTCCTGTGTAGCTGGAACAGCACTCTGCAACCACAACGTTGCACTGCTGTTCCAGACCGCACACTACTCCACACTAAACCTGGCTGCTGTACCCCCTGTCCTCAGCTGCACTGAAACAGAGCAGCGATGGCATAAGCCAAGAACCACGGTAAGTACAGTATGTGTTCACAACCAATCCACGGTTTAATGAGTATTTCCTTTGTGCCAAGAGCTGATTTAGTATGTTGCATCAACGACCTTTTCAATTAATTTGACAATTCTTTTGTTTAATGAATAGGGTGTGAAACCAGGCAGAGTGAGTGACATGGTGTTCATCTCCACTAAGCCAAAGCAGTTTACAGTTGCTGACGGTGTAAGGTCATATCTATTGTCCTAAGTAATTGTATGTAGCCTGCTACAACTTTGTGATCGTTGTCCGAGTGTAAAATTGTTCTTAAAGTCCTAATTATCATATAAAACATGTTCGAAGGAGTACACGTTACAAGGCTGTGCAGAGGGAGCTGCCAGACCCAGATGTCCTCAAAGTGAACGAGGCATACAAGGACTTCTCAGCAGACATCGCACCACGAAAAAAAAAAAACGAATGGCTCACTACTCAACTTACTCAATAGTTATCCATTAACAAAAGTTGTGGATGCTAACTAACTTATCTTGCATTGATATAACACTCTTTCAGAGGATATGTTGGAAATGCACACCAGTGTTCCCCATACATTGATTTACTTGTGGCGGGCTGATGATCAGAAGGTTGCGAGTTCAAATCCTGCCTGGAACACCACCACTAGTGTGCCCTTGAGTAAGGCACATAGCCCCCGGTTACTCCAGGGAGAATGTTCCTGTAATTGGTCATTGTAAGTCGCTTTGGAATAAGGCGTCTGCTAAATGCCTGAATTGTAAATGATATTTTTGGGGGAATAAACCCCCCCCACAGATCCTCAACTCTGGTGTGTTTCACTCATTAACAACGCAACACAGAGCAACAAGATCGTTGTGCACAGTAGCCATGAACTCGCATGTATTATCTTATTTGAGGGGGGGTGGATGCATGGACCACCCAAATAGGTTAAGAGGCCTTTGACTTTTCTTGCCGGGGGGGGGGGGGGGGGGGGTCCCACAAATAGAATCAAATTCTGTGGGAAACAATGCACACATTATATATATTTTTTGCATCTACTTTCTGGATGTTGTACATCTGTTCATCTGTTCTATAAACTAGCATTACTTAAATATGCAGAGACTAATTGAAATGTTTAAATATGTATTTTCCCCCCGATATAACATCAACCTATGTTTTGTAAAAGTTTATTAAATTAATCTGTGAAATGTTATCATATTGTGGATTTATTCAATTATGTATTTTCCTTTGTTATTTATGTGTGCGTTTGTTTTGAGGATATAATTCATTAGTACCTAAACATAGTATGGTATAACTGCTTTTTGTAGTGAAATACACAATTGGTTTGGGAGCAAGAAATCTTTTAATCGTTGTTGCCCAGGCTTGCCGAAATGAATGGAAACTTATCTCCCGATTATAACATTGTGTAACTTGCTGCTGTTAAATACCGTCAAACTATGTGCAATATGTGCTTTGTGTGCAATATATACTTTATATACATATGCCATCTTTAATAACTGTAATATATACCGGGCTGCTAAATCCTAAGAACTGCTACAGGATTTGATTTGTAGATTTGATTTGTTTTTGATCTGTATTTTTGGAAATTATGTAACTTTTTATCTTTTTTTTAGCATATTGTTTATTATAT